>NC_053449.1:5910654-6212691 GCF_007990345.1 Gossypium hirsutum | reverse complement strand
TTAGGATTCTAGTACTCCCACTCCTTTTGAGTTTATATCACCAGCGATCTCCGTATACTTCATACTTTGATGTTCCGTTCAATGGCTGCACGAATGCCCATAATACATGCTTCATATTCTGCCATGTTATTGTACAATTGAAGTCCAACTTGCTAGCAACAGGATAATGATCTCCACTTGGGGATACCAAACTGCCCCAACTCCATTACCCGTAGCATTTGAAGCTCCATCAAAATTTAGCTTCCATACATGATCCATTTGAGGATTTTCTTCAGTATTTGCCACATACATCAAGTCTCGTTGGAAATCGAAGTTCAAAGATTCATAGTCCTCTAGGCTCTACTAGCTAGGAAATCGGCTATTGCACTTCCTTTTATGGCCTTCTGACTGACATATACTATATCAAATTCTGAGAGCAAGATCTGCCATCTAGCCATTCTCCCGTTCAAAGCAGTCGATTCCATCATATACTTTAAAGGATCTAACTTTGAAATCAGCCAAGTCGTGTGATACAACATATACTGCCTCAGTCTTCGGGTCGCCCAGATTAGAGCACAACACAACTTCTCAATTGATGAGTACCTCATTTCGCAATCGGTAAATTTCTTACTGAGGTAGTATATTGCCCTTTCTTTCTTTCCCGTCTCATCATGTTGGCCCAATACGCATCCCATGGAATTCTCCAACACTGTTAGATACAATATCAATGGCCTATCTGGACTTGGAGGTGATAAGACTGGGGTATTAGCCAAGTACTGCTTTATCTTATCGAAAGCATTCTGACACTCTTCATCCCATTCACCCGGATTATGTTTCTTTAAGAGCCGGAATACTGGATCACATTTCTCTGTCAGTTGTGAGATGAACCGAGCAATGTAATTCAGCCTCCCTAGGAAACCTCAAACCTCCTTCTGAGTGCGCGGGGGAGGTAAATCTCGTATTGCTTTTACTTTGTCTAGGTCAACCTCGATCTCCTTTTTGCTAACTATGAAGCCTAATAACTTCCCTGATCTGGCTCCAAACGTGCATTTGGCCGGGTTAAGCTTGAGCTGGAATTTCTTTAATCTCAAAAATAACCTTTTCAAGACCTGAACATGCTCTTCTTCCGTTCTAGACTTCGCGATCATATCGTCAACATAGACTTCGATCTCCTTGTGCATCATGTCGTGAAACAAAGTCACCATAGCTCTTTGATACGTTGCACCCGCATTCTTCAATCCGAAGGGCATTACCTTGTAACAGAATGTTCCCCATAAGGTAATAAATGTGGTTTTTCTCATGTCTCCAGGATGCATCTTTATCTGATTGTATCCAGAGAAACCGTCCATGAAAGAAAACAATGAATAGCCTGCCGTGTTATCTACCAAAGTATCAATGTGAGGCAGTGGAAAGTTGTCCTTTGGACTAGCCTTGTTCAAATCCCTATAATCCACACACATTCGCACCTTTCCATCTTTTTGGGAACGGGGACGATGTTGGCTACCCAATCTGAATACTTGACCTCTTGTAAGAATCCCGCGTCGAATTGTCTTTTGACTTCTTCCCTTATTTTCAACACAATGTCAGGTCTCATTCTCCTGAGCTTCTGTTGAACGGGTTTACAATCCTCCTTTATGGGCAGACGATGCACCACAATGTTAGTACTTAGCCCAGGCATATCTTGGTACGACCACGCGAAAACATCCTTGAATTCTCGGAGCAAATTAATGAGGTCTTGCCTTGTCTTTGCGGTGATTTCAGTTCCAATTTTCACCTCCTTTCCATCCTCTAGGCTCACTATTTCTAATGATTCCCTGTGAGGTAGAATATGCTTATCCTCTCGTTCCACCATTCTTAACAAGTCCGGAGATGCATCATAATCTTCGTCATTTTCAAAGTCGCAGGATTCCTCTAAACACACTTCTTGCTCAAAAATAGGCTCCGCGTTTGAGGCAGCGTCACTCATGTCATTGATATCTGAAGACCTATGAGGGCATATCAAAGAATATACCAAGAATATAAATTTATGAATATGTTTGTGCAAATGAAAGAATTATTTGTAAGACAATCAACCAAATGAAAAATATAAAAGGAAAAAATAATGACTGATTGAGATGAACGTAGACACGTATTTCATTAAAATAATGATATTTAGGCCCAATGCCTATTTCACAAAAGATTTCATATCGTTCCTAGGCCAACAAACAACAGGAATGTTTTGAGCATTACTCTGAATAAGCCCTAAAGACTACAGGGATTTCTTCAGCAGTCCAATTGTTTAGCTCGCTTCCAGGCTCATAAGGGCAGATCTCCAACAAAGCCCTCCTCTCCGTTGCTTCTATGGCGTTGGTATAAACATCTTCCATCATTCCTCCCATGCCGCTACCGGACACTCCACATTCAGAATGAATAAATCCTCCCGACACAAAAGATGTAGATATGTGGGAAAGGTTAAAGGCTCACACTTAGCTTCATGTCCATTCAAACGCGCCCTTCTTCTCTCTTGTCTCTTCTCTACTTCTTTCTTCTTCTGTTTCACGTCTGGCCTGTACCCTAACCAAATCTATCAAACTTTTCCTTCGGCATTGGTGCCTCAATCCTTCCCTGAAGATATTTTCCCAATCCTTTCCCAGGTAAGGCTCCTCTTCCTACCATCAATCGCAATCCCATCTCAGTGGTCCTGGATATTTTCGGTACTGGAATTCTATTTCCCTCCGCAATAAACATCGCGTTCACAAATTCTAACGACCGAAATGAACATTCTAGTGCCTCATCGTTGATGTCCACATAAGGTGCATCGCTAGTCATCATTGCGATAATATCCTCCTCTGCATCTATTGTTACCAACCGATCTTCCGATACCAACTTCACCTTCTGATGTAATGATGAAGGTACTGCCCCTGCTGAGTGTATCCACGGTCTCCCCAATAGACAGTTGTAGGAGGGTTTGATATCCATTACCAAGAAATCCACCTCATAAGTGACTGGGCCAATCCTTAATGGCACCTCAATTCTCCCCATAACCTCCTTTTTTGTTCCATCAAATGCCCTTACTATGCTCTGGCATGCTTTCATGTGCGAACTGTCTATTGGTAATCGACTAAGAGTGGACAAAGGCAATACATTTAGTGCAGATCCATTATCAACCAAGGCCCCCGGGAGTGTGTACCCTTTGCATCGGACAGTAACGTGGAGGGCCTTAGTAGAACCTCTTCCTCCGGATGGTATTTCATCATCATTGAAGAAGATAAAATTGTCAGCACCAATATTGTTGATCAACCGATCCAACTTGTTTACCGAAATATCGTCAGCCACATATGTTTCGTTTAGCACCTTTAATAGTGCATTCCGATGTACTTCTGAGTTTAAGAGTAAAGCTAATACCGAAATGCGGGCTGGCTGTTTGTGCAGTTGCTCCACAACACTGTATTCGCTGTGTTTCAAAAACTTCAAAAACTCCTTCGCCTCTTCTTCTTTTATTGGTTCATTTACCAATGGTTCAACTTCTACTGCCTTCCCTTTCCTCTGTTCTTTCTTCCAATTCTCTTCCCTGGACGACTCTGCTTGAGCGTCATATCTTTTTCCCTTGCGCGTGTAAAAAACTGTTTCCTGATTTCTTTCTGCTTCTTTTCCCAAAACGGTCACATTACACCCGTAATTCCACGGCACCATTTTGTTATCTTTATAAGAGAAATTTGATGGTTTCTGGATTATAATTTTCGGCGTTACCTGAGCCCTAACCTCATTACCCTTAGGGCGGGAGATAATGACCACAGGATGATTTATTTTTGGAGCCTTTGTTCCCAACTCTGTCGCGCATATGCTCCTCATTTCTTTCACATCTTCATAAAACCTCATCTCCTTGTTATCCATCATGTTTGAACCAAGGCCTTGAATCCTTCACATTCTTGGATTTCATGCCCTATTTCATGGTGAAATTCACAATAATTTCCCATCTCATGCCCTTTCTCAGAATCTGAAATAACCAAACCTCTTTTCGCCATTTCTTTCCAGACCCATTTCAATGGAGTTTTTACTTCAGCAATGTCAGTCTTGACTTCTTCTCCCGTACCTTCGCTAACCATATTCACCCCCTTATCTGCGTGATTAGGTAACGGATTCTTTGCGTTAGGTGAGTCGTCAAGTTTGACAACACCTAAATTGATAAGTCCTTCTACTACCTTCTTGAAGGCAGTACAATTTTCTATCGAGTGCCCAGAAATTCCCGCATGATAATCACATTGCGCGTTCGTATCATACCATTTTGGATACGGGGGTTGTAGAGGACTCAAGTAACGAGGAGCAACAACATGTGCATCGAATAAAGTCTGATACAACTCCTTGTATGACATCGGGATTGGCGTGAATTGGGGCTTTTCAGTAGTTTGCCTAGCTCCTGACTCTTGTCTTGATGATCCCTGTTGATTAGCAACCACTTTCTTTGGTTGATTCACGGTAATTGACCTACCATAAGCATTCACATTATTCACTTCATTTTCTCTTTTCCTCGGGGTGCCCTCCTATTATTTTCTCCTCCATCTATTTTTCCACTTTTAATGGCATGCTCAATCATTTCACCATTCATGATTATATCTGAGAAATTTCTTGAAGCGCTTCCTAACATGTGAGTGATGAACGGGGCTTTCAAAGTATTAATAAAAAGCGTCGTCATCTCTTTTTCCAAAAGCGGTGGTTGCACCTGAACCGCCACCTCTCGCCACCTCTGCGCATATTGTCTGAAGCTTTCGTTCGATTTCTTCTCTAAATTTTGCAGAGTTATCCTGTCAGGCATCATTTCTGAGACATGATTGTATTGTCTCAAGAAAGCCTGTGCTAAATCCCTCCAAGTAGCAATTTTAGCTCGGCTCAGCTGATTGTACCACTTTGACGCCGCTCCGTAAGACTTTCCTGAAAGCAATGTATTAATAATTGATCATTATTAATGTGCCCCGTCATTCTTCTACAAAACATAGTAATATGGGATCCTGGGCAACTAGTCCGTTGTATTTCTCGAATTCCGGCATCTTAAATTTGTAAGGGAGCACCAAGTCTGGAACCAAGCTCAGATCCTTTGCATCTGTTCCATAGCTTTCGATGCTTTCTATTGCCCTAAACTTCTCTTCTATCCATTTCCATTTCTCCTCAAATTGTTTTGGAAATTCCTCCTTCGCCTTGTCCTTTTCAACCATCTCGTCTAGATCTGGGACTGCAATATTATTCGAGCTATCACCAGGATTAAAGCCCGCTCCGGGTTGAAAATTCGTTGGGATTGAAGCATCGCCTTGAAACTGCTGGGGTCTAACCGACACAGAGGGTCTCCGCGAATGTAGCTCGGTCTGTACTTGCGCATGTGGAGGCGTGAAACCTGGAGGATAAAGTGGTTCACCATTGTTTTCTTCTTCACTAACAATCACAGGACCTTTACCCTTATCTACTCCCTTCAATAATTGCGTCATCTTAGCCACCAGATCATTTTGGGACTCCTCCATCTTTTGCACCATGTCACGCTGAATCTTTTCTATTTGCTCTTTTATTTGCGCCTGCAACTGGTCTTGCATTTCTTTCTGAAGTCGCTCTAGCTTCTCCAACCTTTGGTCCATAATTTTTGCCTTAGCTCGGGTGCCGTAACTTTGTTGGTTTTCCAGGTTAACTGAAATGATTTTATTCAATTAGGTTTTTTTTAATGGTCTTTAATGCATATGATGTGATGCAATGCATGAAAAGAATGCAAAGAAAAAGAGGCACTGATTCTAATTCAACTTCATTGGAAAACTTTACTAGATAAAGAGCTTCTTTACATAAAATAGACTACATATACGGCTTTGCCCTCACACTCAAAGCCTTAACCTTTCTAAGAAGCCAAGCTAATTCTCGGCCCCTGTCCGACTCTGACTCATACTTCAAACTTAATAGATCAGCCTGAACCGCTAGAGTCTGCAGATGATCAGCTACTTCGCGCACTTGAGCCACCGCCTCTCCCATAATATAATCTCTTTCTCTAATCTGCTCTTGAGACCGATGGAATTGTCTTTGCCACTGCTCATTATTTTCTTCCAGAAGCTCTATCCGGATTTCACTATTCTGCAATGCATTCTCTAGCTCTCCTATTTGTCCTTTTAATTCTTCAATTTTGTCTAAGCTCGCCCTTAATTCAACCGTAGCATTACGATTACAGTACTGGTGAAGCGATCTTTCTAGTTCAGTTATCCGGACCTTCAACTCCGTCTTCTCATCTTGGCAAGCTAGTAGACTCTTTCCCAAGGCGACTTCTCGAGCCCGAGTATCCTGAAATTTCTTTTCCCATTGATTAGCTCTCGTCTTTTCCTCCTGAATTTCTTGTCGCCACTGTTCTGGCGTTTTACCCAAGCCAGCAGTTCTTACCGACCTGCGCAACTTCTTGTAATCTGTCTTCAGGCTGTCTAAATCTTCTTCTGCTTTGTTCTTTCCTTTTCTCAATTTATCGGCCTCTAATCTTTGAATGTCCACATCCAGTCCTAGCTGCATTTTCTCTTCCTCTAGTCGTTCTATCTTCTTCCCCAGTTCTAAACTCCTTTTTTCAAATTCTTGTTTGATGATTTCCATCTCAGAAGGCAAAACTTGCAAGCGTTCCTCTAAAGATCGAGCAGTTTCTGAATTTGACGCCGGGATGTTGTCGTTGATCCTTTGATCACGCCACTGACCATACTCGGGGGTAATTGTCGGACCCACGGCTAAGATCTTCATTCGACGAGTCTGGTTCCAGGCACTAGATATTTCTCGAACCTTCTTCTTGTAATTGTCCTCCCTATAGGAAAAATCACTATAAGCCAACCCCTGCGTTGCTGGTATGAATTGCCGTGATCTATACTGTCTTGATACGAGTAGAGGAGCATATCCGATAGCTCCCCATATCCCGAGCAGCGGAACCCAGTCAAAATCTCCACATCGGTACAATATCTCATCGGGAATTAACCAAGGAGCCCTCCATTCAATATCTTTATCCTGGAGATTCTGGAGTATCTCTATCCATTTTCCTTCTGAAATATCATCCCGTCTTGGCGTGGCCACCAATTCTCCTAGAGGGGAGTAGTTATCAGAGAATACCCGATAGGAGACCTTTTCGACCTTCCAGAAGTGGCTATGGAACCATGCCAATAAGAGCTGCGCGCATCCAATAAACCTTCCCTCCCCCGCTTTTCGACACGCACTCAGGGATCTAAAAGTTTCAGCAAGTATAGCCGGAACCGGTGTCACCCCTTTACTAAGCCGATCAAACAAATCAGATACAGCCTCGTCTATGTGTCCTAAAGCTTTGGGGAAAACCACTAGTCCATAGATACCTAAAGCGAAGACATCGACCCTTTTCTTCAAGTCAGGATGTACAAGCACCAAATCTCGCAAACTTTTCCAAGGAACACATTTACTGTCGCCTTTCTGTTGGATCCGGGCAGCGACCCACTGCTCGCTCATCCCAGTGATGTTCATTAATTTCTCTAACAACGGAGGGACACAAGCAGCTCTGGAATAAGCCTTGTCGACTTGAATCTTTGGGCACCGAAGCAAGGTCGTATACTCCTCCACAGTAGGCGTTAAATCTACCTTCCCAAAAGTGAAACAACTGTAGGCAGGATTCCAAAACTGAGCGAGGGCTCGGAATAAATACTTGTCCACTTTGACACTAAGCAGATAAGGTAGGTCACCGTAGTTACAATAGAACAGCTGCTTGGCCTCGACATCCCATTGATCCCAGACTTCTTTCATTTCTCGAAGGTCATTCTGGATTACACTGATACGGGTAAAATCCCACAATTCTGACACGTACCCTTCGGTAAGACTATCGCCTTTCTCCCGTTGTGTCGTTTCAGCCCATATTCGCACAGCCGCATTATCCTCTACTTTATCAACAAACCCCTTTTCCATGATAAGCTTTCTACTGAGAAACTGAATGTAAATCGACACCTCTTTTAGAATGAAGATGCCATGCAATCACAAACAAAGTAAATTAGCATTAAACACAGAATAAGATTTAAAATAAGCGACAAATAAATACAGCACTCATTTAGGTAAGCACTAAAAATTGGAGTAGCTCTACTTAGGTCAGTTCCTATGGCTAATTACATGTGGTTTGGCTCTAAAGTTGGGTACCTGAACCAGCAGATTCCTCGATCCTCACCCATTATAGGCTCATACGGACCAAGTTCGATTCAGGGGGATACATTTCCCTATGGCCATGCGGAGATGAAAATCTCACGAAGACATAGGTACGGATGTATCCCGGAAGCGATTCACTATCCCATGCGGAGGTGAAAACCTCACGAAGGCGTAGTTTCTCACTCCCACTTAAAAAGGTGTGACCAACGGTCATGCAATGCAATGCAGAAAGATATAAAAATTTAGAATACAAAACATGATAAAAACTATAACTCAAAACAAATGAAATGCAATGAGAGGATCGTATATTTAAACCAAATTTTCAACTTTCGACAAAAAGACAAGAAATAATCAACTCATGGCTTGACTCTCTTATTTAAAGTCCCCAGTGGAGTCGCCAAGCTGTTGACACCAATTTTTGATGAAAACGGGGTCGACTTGGATTTTGAAAATGAAACAGGAGTCGCCACCAATCCTTTCTTATAAGGTGTGATTGGATCACCTCGAAAAGCGATTGTTTTTAATAAACGGTTTGATTTTATTAAAACAACAAGTTTGGTCCGCGAAATTCAGAAAACGGGTTCGGGAGTCGGTTACGCACGAGGAAGGATTAGCACCCTCGATACGCCCGAAATTGGTACCTTAGTTGATTACTTAATGTCTTAATGTTGAAAATTGAGAACTTTGAAGAAATTCAAGAAATACGATCCTTGTATTAAAACATCGAAAATTTTAGGAAAATGGCATATTTCACGTTATTCGAGAAAAAGAATCATATTCAGTAAGTTAGAATACAATATCTCGAATTCCCGATACGCGAATGAAAAAGTTTATTTAAGACATTTTAGCCATCTCGAATTTAAAAATGAGATCACAACCAGTAAGTTAGGATGCGACCCTCTTTTAATTTCGAGATCATTCAAAACTTGATTTTGAAAAGATTCGTGTATTTAGATTTATCGAGAAAATCGAAACCCAGTAAGTTAGGGCATGATTTTCTTGAATCCAAACACGAAATGCCACTTTAAAAAAAGATGTTATTATATCAAGTGAAATTAAACACAAAATCATAGTGAAAGCAAATTACGTTTTTTATGCATGGTAAAACCATGATGAATATGAAAGTAAAAATGATATGAAATGCGATATCAACATAAAATAAGTAAAAGTTGACCTTACAACATACAAACAATAAAATATAAAACGAATAAAATTAATATATTCAATTAGAATAATAATAAAATGAAATAAATAAATAGTAAATACAAATAAAACAATGGTAATGAATAAAAATATAATATATATATACATATGTTAGAATTGTAAAGTATAAAATCATGAAAATATCAAAAATCTATGTACATGAAAATATATGTAAGTATGTATATATATATATATATTAAAAGGTACGTATGAATATGTATGTATATACACATATATTTTGAATTATCTAATAAAATTTTTTATGTAAGTACACATATACACGTATATGTATATAAAATTAGTGTATATATAGATATATAGATACTTTTATAAATTATAAAATAGATAAAATATGAGTACTTATATGTATTAAATAAATTATATAAGATATATATGCACTTATATAATAATAATGATAATATAATAGGAAATATAGAAACAATAATAATAATGACATTAATAAAAATAGCAATAAAACAATGAACTAAATCATAATAATAATAAAAGGACTAAGTCGAAATGAAAACAAAATACTGGGCGAAATTGCAAAAATAAAAAACTAAAAGAACCAAATTGTGACGTGCACTAAAAGGGGGTGGACCAAAATAATAAATAAACCGAAGCCAAAATGCAGTACAGCAGAGGGTTAGAATTGAAACAGAAATAAAAGCTTGCGGTTAAATTAAAAAACAGAAAAGAACGAAACAAGGATCAAATTGCAACGCGTTGCAAAGTCTGAGGGACTGCGCGCGCAATTATGCCATTTAGAGGAAACACGCGGATCCTTCCCCCGGGTCGGGTCACCGCGCGGGTCGAGAGGGCCTCAAAACGGCGCCGTTTTATGACTTGTATAAATATAAAACAAATGCCCAAAAAAAAACACTTTTATCTGTTTTCTAAAAAAAACAGAGAGCCTTCTCTCTCAAGCCCTCCATGGCCGGCCAAGATCCGGCGGCTTCCGATCATCGGGCTACCCTCCGTCGACCACCGTGCACGGTGGTCGGAGGCACAAAATCGGATCTTTTCGGTCCCTCTCGAAGCCGACTGCCTCTAGACCACGGATCCATGGTGAAATGTTGAGAAAGACGAGCCCAAGACCCGGAAACGAGGAGAGACCGTTCGTCTCTTCCTCCACCGGCGACGACGAAGACGGGCTCCGACGCCGGCCTTCGAAAACAAATAGGTCCATTTCCTTCCCCTTTTCTTTTGTTTTTTAAAGAGTAGTGTAACAAAACAAAAAAATAAAAAAAAATAAAAAAGGGAAACGCCGGAACAGAAAAGAAAGGCAATCTACCTTCTCGGTTTTTTTTCTTCTTTTTTATTAAGTTCTTCTTAATTACCGAAAAAAAAAGACCCCTGTTACATTTTGTTTGTCTCCTTATATAGCCGATTCTAATACATCTTTCTATTTCTATTATTTTGCATTGTTTTTGCCTTTTCTTTGCGTGCTGTCCTTGCAGGTAATTGATGGAAATAGCTGGTGGCGTCGGTGGCAGAAACTAGAGCGGCGGTAGACGTTAGGAGCCCCCAAGGACGTGCGGCGCCTTAGCTAGGGTTTCAGAAAAGCTGAAACCCTATGCTGACCTTTGTTGGGCCTTGCTGTAATGGGCTGTTTGGGTAGCGGGCCACCGGGTAAATGGGCCTGCAACACTATATATAAATTCTTCAAAATTTATGCCTAATCAACGTGGGATTGTTATTTTCTTTTGCATATATAAGACCAAAATATGAATTTTTAAATCTAATTGACACGACACAACACGACACGACATGACTTTTCTGTTTCCCCAACCAAAATTCCGACACAAGTTCAGTGCTTTAGTTATTGTGCATGTGCTGTATCGTATAGTGGTGATCATGAAATGAAAAAGTAGTAAAAGGTAAATATGGATTGCATCAGATTGATTAAAAATAATATGATTCATAATTTTATTTATAAAAAAAGCATGCTACATAGTAAACCACAAGGAAAAAGTCCTAACAACTTATTTACACTTAAATAATTTTTCTACTTTTAAATAATAACGTTAGTGTTGTTACATCAAAAAAAGAAATATATAAATATATACATATCGGTGTCGTCTTTACTTATCACTTCAAACTTATCTTCGGTTTAAAGATATTTGTAATTACAAAAAAGGGTGATTATATAGAAAAAAAAAAGTTATACAAGTAAAAATATTTGAATTTTATAACTTTGTAAGTAAATCCCTATTCATAAGTAAAAATTATATAATAACATGACATATCAATATTATGTAAAACAAAAAATTAAAAAAATAATGAAAGAATTGTAAATAAATTTATTTAAACATAATTAAATATTAATTAAATATTATATTTTTTATGTTTGAGTTTAAGATTTAATATCTATACTCAAAAGAAGAAAAATATAATAATTATAATTAATGTTAATTATATTTAAATAAAATTTTTTAACTTAATGATTGTTGACACCATTTTTTTGTTAAACGGGGTCGACTTAAATTTGAAAAAACGAAAATGGAGTCGCCACCAATCTTTTGTTTTGGTGTGATCGGATCACCTCGTAATAGTCATTTTAATAAAAATTTCGATTTATCAAAACAATGATTTTAGTTTGCAAAATTCAAAAAAAAGGGTTCAGGAGCCGGTTACGTACAAGGAAGGATTAGCACCCTCGTAACGCCAAAAAATTGGTACCTAATTGATTAATAAATGTCTAAATGCCAAAATTTGAAAATTTGAAAAGAAAATTAAAATACGACCCATTTTTATTGATGTACATTTAAAAATCGTTTGAGTAAATTTAAAAATGAGTTAAGGACCCGCTTATCCCAAAGTAACGAAATGTTACGCCCCGTAAGTTAGGACGCGGTATTTGAAACTTTAGAGAATAGCGTGACTTTAATTTTTATTGAAGTTTCATTTCTTTTTGAAAATCAGAGGGACATTTCGCTATTTTGACTTAATGAGAAAAACTGAAACCCCCTAAATTAGGGTACGGTTTTCTCGGATTACCAAAACACGAAATGTTACCTCATAACGAAATTTATTTCATTTTTAAAAATTTTAAAAGGATTCTTGGCTATTTAGGTTTAGCGAGAAAACGAAACCCCGTAAGTTAGGGTACGATCTCTCGAATCACTAAAATGCAAAGATATTGCCTTATCGAGATTCCTTTCATTTTTTGAAATTTTAAAAGGATATTTTGCTATTAGTTTCAACGAGAAAGACCGAAACCCCGTAAATTAGTGCACAATTTTCTCGTATTTCTAACATGCAAAATATTTCTTTATTTTTGGATATTTCTCTTGTTGAATTTGAGTAAGAATGAACAAAATGTTTAAGAGGTACACGTTTGATTCGTTATGCTTTCAAAGAAATCGTTTGACACACAAAAGGAATTATACATGGCTATTAATAATAATACAACATGCATTTACATAATCGTGGCATAATACGCATAATGAAGTACGAATATTTTGATATTTAAGTTCTAGTGTCAACATGCATGAATAATAGTAATACAAATAACAAATACAACAATACGAATATAACAACGACAATGCATATACTAACTAATGAATCTAAATATTGGAAGTATTTGAAATTAAAAAAATAAATAGATAGTAAAAATAAAAACACAAATTATATGCACAAATCAATATACATAAAACAAATGAACTATAAATAAAATGAAAGATGTATGAGTTGGGTTAACAATTGAAAACAAATAATTAAACGAAATATTAAATAAAATATTTAATAACGGTTTTTGCCCTTTTTTTAAAAAAAGAATAAAATTTGAATTTAAATCAATTGGGGACCGAATTGGAATTAAAATAAAGTCAGTGGGTGAAAATTGGATCGAAAAGAGAAATCTGGGGTCAATTGAAACGCATGCAAAGGCGTGGGGGTCAAGTGGGAAATTAATCCTCACCCTTAAAGAGCGTCGTTTTGTGCGGGACCTAATTGAAACGGATTCAAAATTGCCGCGGTTAAAAATATAAAAAGGGTGAAGGCTCTATTGCACTTTACCGCAGAAGAGGAGGGGCTAAACATGCAATTAGCCCCTCCCAACAAAACACGTTGATCCTCAGCGCCACTGGGTCGGGTCGCGGGTTAGACACAAAACGACGTTGTTTTGGCCATTTGCTAAGACTCAAAACGACGCCGTATTTTACCCCATATAAATGCCAAAAATCAGAAAAAAAGAGTTTAACCTTATTTTAAAAAAAAAACACAGAGAGCCTTCTAGCTCTCTCTCTCGTCCTTCAAGACTGGCCAAGACGCCGGTGAGCACTCACGGAGGCTCCGCCGCGGCTCCGTCGTAGCGCCACAGTGTCGGAAGGGCAAAAAACGTCCCCAAAATCCCCTCTTTTTTTTAAAAAAAGTTTCCTTTTACGCACAAACCCGATTTGGGTATTTTTTGAACTAAAGTGGAAGGGAAAAAAAAGAAAATGGCCTTTCGGCCCCGTCGTTTCCCCTCCTAGCAAAGCTCCGAACGAAACCCTAAGGGTTTCCACGATTCGGTCGAAAGGAGGAAGCCTCCAACGGCGACGCACCGAGAGGGACGGCTAAATTTCAAAATCCTTTTCTTTTATTTCTCTTTTGTTTATTTATTCTAAAATAGATCTATAATAACTAAGCAATGAAAAATCACCTTCGATGGTTTGAGAATCTGTATTTTTTTATTACTTGTATCAGAAAAAATATAAAGATAAAGTTCGGGCTTTTATAGCCAATTTGAACAACTCTCTATTTCTATTGTTATTGTTTGTTTATGTTGGTTGCTTCTGTTGTCTTATTGTGCTTGCGTGTTGCAAGTGTCAGAAAGACGTCAGACACGTAGAGGTGGCGGTGGGCATGCGAGGAGGCCACACGTAGGCTGGAGGGTAGCGGCTACATTAGGGTTTCTGCTTTTTTTGTTTGGCTGAAAATTTTTAATTTGTGGGCTTGTTTAGTTTTGGGCTTGTTGGGTTCGGGTTAATTTTTCTTTAGGCCATTGGGTCATAATTTGTAATTTGGGCTTGTAATGTTGTAAATGGAATTTGGATTATTTTAAATGGATTTTTAATTGGTTTTAGGCCCGGATAAAAATTAGCTATTACAATGATGAAGTATGTTGACCCAACCATGCATCCGAATTTTTTAAAAGGTGTAATTTTATGACCGCATATGATTCTTTCATGAACTTTTGCTTGGTCGGTGTTGATTAGCTAATAGAAATAACGTTTTGATTAAGATTATTAATAAAAATTGATAACTTACATAAAATCTATAAAAAGTTTGTTGTGGTTTATTTCTACATCTCCCTTCTTTTCTATTTATAAGACATGATTCTCTTGATGTGACATGTTATAAAAGTAGTTAGATATTATGTATATAACTCAGTATGACACATATCTTTATTAAGTTTGACACGTATTGTAAACATGTATTTCTAATAAAATTCGTACCTAAGTATCATTTGTATTCGGGTAAAAAAATTAATGATTAAAGTGAAAAAGGGTAGAAACTAAAATAATGCATTAAAATTTTGTCAAATTGTATTTGTTTACCCATTTCCAAAAGCTCTAATTTTTTTTTCAATATTAAAATTTTAAATTTTAAAACATCAAAATCAATTAAATAAATTATTAAAATTTTTTATTCATTGATAGTGTCATCTGATTTGTTACTATGATATTGAAATTAATTAATTTAATCTCCTTTTATATTTTAAAATTTTATTTTATGATTCCATATTATAATTAATGAAATAAACTCAAATAACTCATCTTTAAAAATTTTCTATAAAACTTAAACTTCTTTAAATAATATAATCTTGAATCTTTCATGCTAAGCTAAAAACAAAGAAAAAAATCTTTGCAATTAATTAAATTAATTGCTAGTTCTTCGTTTGGGTGAAGAAGTGATAAAAAAAATTTAGGTTTTGTTTGGCATGGAAGATAAAATTAATTAATTAAACTAGTTGCAAGGGTTTTACTTTGTTTTTATCTTAGCATGGAAAATTCAAGATCATATAATAAAAAAAATTAGGTTTCGTAGATAATTATTAAATATGAGTTATTTGAGTTGATTTTATTAAGGACAATTTAAAAAAATAAAATAAAATTTTAAAACTTAAAAGGAGATTAAATTAATTAATTTTAATATTATAATAACAGATCGGTAGACATTATTAAGAGATACAATTTTTTCAATAATTTATTTAATTGATTTTGATGTTTTGAAATTTAAACTTTAGTATTAAAGAAAAAAAATAGAACTTTCAACAAGGGGATAAACAACTACAATTTGACAAATTTTTAATACATTATTTTAGTTTCAATTTTTCACTTTTATCATTAATGTTTTTTTGCCCTTATCAATACTTTAAAATATTATATTTTTTTGGGATAACCAAATAAAAGCGACTTGGAATACCACACTTAAAGATTTAAAGTTTAGGAGACTAAAATGAAAGTGTCTTAAAAGTTGGCGACCAACTGAGTAGTTTACCCTTAATTATATTAACCATATCTTTTTTTTTTGGTGAATTACAATAACAAGGCAAAGCCCGAACAACATACGCAACTAGTACAACTCGAACCCAAGCCACACCTGGGGCGGTGAACACCCTTGACTTCATCACATGGGGTTCATACTTCATATCAACCATATCTTTAATTGGTCAAGTCATTGATTTAGCCGTTACTAACTTCTAATGTCATATGTGTTGCATGTATTTTTTTATTTAATTAATTTTAAATATTTTATTTTTAATGGCAATAATTAGTGTAAAATAATATTTCTTATTTGAATTATTGAATATAATTAAAACATATTAACCTATCGATTCAAATATTATAATAGAAAATTTTCAAATAATAAATAACACATTTTTAACATATTCAACATATAATATAGTTTTACTTTATATAATTAATGCAAAGTAATATTATTCAAAACTATAACTAACTAACATAATTAAATCTAATATTAATTAAGTGATAATTAATATGCTTGAAATTCTATTTAAGTAATAATTCTATTTTAAATCAATAAAATTAACACAACTTTTTTAAAAATAAAATTAGCACAATTTTGTTTATTCTAGCAATTTTTAAACTACTAATTATAAATTTTAATTGTAAGGGTTAATATATATGAGGCACCTAAATTTGACACTTGTACTTACTTGGTACTTAAAATTCTTTTTGACCTAATTTGTACCCAACTTTTTTTTGACCTAATTGGTACTTGAACTTGAATCGTGCTTTTTTCATGTACTTGGCTAACATCGTTTATTTTAATCAATCCAACCAATCCTTTTATGCCACACGTCCAAGAATAATATAATATATAATATATAATATTTAAATAATTTGTTATAAAATTAATAATTTATTTTTAGTCAAAAATTTTAAAAATAGATTTAAAATTTTTTAACCTAAACCCACGAGGATATCCCTCTTTTTGCTCATTTTTCTTCTTCGTCCCTAGATCAACCCAAGTTCTCTGTAAAATCCTACGAATTAAATGTTAGACAAAACACGTTAATGAACAAAATAAATTAATTATAAATAAACATATATGAAATAAAATATAAATAGAATGATTTATAATTAATTTATCAAATACGAAAATCAAATAAAACCATAATAAACAATTGAAATAAAGGAGAATCGAGATTTTACGAAACGTTGAGGCATCTAAAACACAGTTTCCTTAAGATAGATTCGGCCGCTTCTACGGTACTTGGAGTAACGTTGGTCAAATGTCTCATAGGATACAACAACAACAGTGATCAAAGTAGTAGCACCTCTACAACGATCAACGAACGAACAATGCCTTTTTCTATCACCGGAATGTTAAGAAAATATGAAAAAGAAAAAAAAGAGTTTTGTTAGCAATAAAGTTTCGGTAAAAGGAAAATTTCAGAGAGAATTTTTGTGTAAAAACTCTTCAGAAATCATGGCCTTTTATAGGTATGGAGAGTGTTGGAATTTTGGAAAAAATATCCACAAAATCTGCCATTAAATCAAATTGATTTAAAATTTTAATCAGATTTATTGGAATCAAATCAATAAGATAAGTTTCCATATATAAGCAGATTTTGTCTACTGAGGAAAATAAATTCGTGTTGTGCGGGTGCGGCCCAACCCCGTCGGGTTTGGACTTGCACCCCCTGCATGCGAGGCAGGGTTACAAGCTTAGTCATTCGATTACCATTCAAGAGAGTTCTCATATATAAACACATCTCACACTTATATCTAACCAATATGAGATCTATGCCTTTACTTTTCCTTAACAATATTTCTAAGTAGCTTACTTAGAGCATCAGTTTCTCTTTCACCACTCAACTATTCTGAGCATATGATACACCATTGTAAAGGTCTCATGGAGTAGAATATGAAACCATAATTTTATGATTCAACTCTCCACATTTACCTATTGAGAATATGCTTCAAAGTTCCCATAAAAGCAATTTTTCCAACAATCCCCCGCATGAATGAAAATTGATAGTTTATCGAAAAACATTGACTCGATGTAGTGATAGAATCTACGATCAATAGTTGCATACGGTAGGTAGGTATCCACCCTTGAACCTTCCATTGTGAAAGTATATTTACTTTACTAGTTGACCAAGAGACGTGATGTCCTTGAACTATTCTGCCTTTTGTGTAAACGATGATATACCTCACACAACTACCTCCCTGAAAAGGTTTTAGTTCTCATGGGTATGTTCATATAGTTGTGAACATCTCTTAGTTCTGCAAGAGTTTAAGAGAACTATGCCCTAATAGTCTCCTTGAAGCAGCTCCACTTCACTCTCACATAAGTGACTTATGTTGTTTGGTTCACTGAAACACACAATGGTCATTAAAAGCATTGCTTAACCTATCTCATTTTTAGTCGCTGTTTACATCATAGGAACAGACTTGGGATAAGTACCCCCATAGTAACCTTACAAGGTCTATGCAATTAGGTTGTCCCTTTGAACCTAGATCTTGAGATCTCCAATCAACTAGATAGGGTTTTCCTTCACATAACGCCTTTTATTTTCATGGGCTTTAGTCCCATTCCTTTTGATGTTTTATCAACCTGATCTCGATTTAAGCTTTTAGTTAGCAGATCCGTAATGTTATCTTTTGATTTTATAAAATCAATAGAGATAACTCCGTTTGAGATCAGTTGTATAACAGTATTGTGTCAACGAATCATATGTCTCGACTTACCATTATACATTATATTTTGTTCTCCACCAATTGTTGTTTGGTTATCACAATATATGCATATTGTGGGCACAGTTTTGGCCAGTCAGGAATATCCTTTAAGAGATTTTGAAGCCATTCTACCTCTTCTCCAGATTTGTCTAGAGCTACAAACTCATATTCCATTATGGATCTGGTTATAATCGTTTGTCTTTAGGATTTCCATGACACAGCTCTTCCTCCCAATATGAAGATATATCCACTTGTGCCTTTGGTATCTTGAATATAAGATATCCAAATGGCATCGGAGAAAACTTCTAAAATAGTAGGATCTCTAAAATAATGTAATCCATAATCTCGAGTGTATCTGAGATATCTCAGTATCCTCACAATTGCTTTCTAGTGGTTTTCCCCTGGATTGCTTATGAATATGCTTAAACTACTTACAGTGAAAGCAATATCTAGTCTAGTACAGCTTATAAGGTACATTAGACTGCCTATGACTCTAGCATATTCCACTTGGTTAATGCTTTCACCTCTATTTTTAGATAGATGTTGGCTCGTATCAATTGGAGTTATGGCTATACCGGAATCATCTTTACTAAATTTCTCAATAATCTTGTCCACATAGTGTGACTGAGTCAATATGAGACCTTTAGATAACCTTTTAATTTGGATACCCAAAATTACATCAGCTAGTCCCTTATCTTTTATGTCAAATCTTGAATTTAACATGACTTTGGTACGTTTTACCATTTCATTGTTACTTCCAACAATGAGTATGTCATCAACATATAAGCATAGAATTATATATCCAACATCAGTAGTTTTGACATACACACATTTGTCACACTTGTTAATCTTGAAGCCATTTGTCATCATGACATTATCAACCTTTTCATACCATTATTTTGGTGCTTGTTTAAGTCCATATAAAGACTTCACCAATTTACAGACTTTCCTTTCTTGTCCTGGAACTACATAACCCTCAGGTTGTACCATGTAGATTTCTTCATCAAGATCTCTATTTAGGAAAGCTATTTTAACATCCATTTGATGTGCTTCTAGATTTCTCAAAACGGCAATTGCAAGTATCATCTTTATGGAAGTTATTCTAGATACTGGAGAAAAAAATATCAAAGTAGTCAAGGCCTTCCTTTTATCTATAACATTTTATAACCAATCTAGCATTGTACTTTTCAATTGTTCCATCTACTTTCATTTTTTGTTTGAAAATCCATTTAACATTTAGTGGTTTAATTCCCGGAGGAAGATCCACTAATTTCCCATGTGTGATTTTGCATGATGGAATCAATTTCACTTTTAATAGCATCTTTCCATGAGGTACTTTCGGATGATCATATAGTATCATTATATGTTTGAGGTTCAAACTCTAGCATAAAGGTCAGAAAACCTGATCTAAAAGACTTTTCTACCCTTACTCATTTACTCTTCCTTGGCTCTATCTCAGTTTTAGCCTCGTTAGGACTATTTTCATCTATAGTCTCTGAAGTTCATTTTGTTGAACTTGAATCAAATTTTCTAGCTTTACAATGGAATATATTTTCAAAGAATAAAACATTATTTGATTCCAATATGGCATTCTTATGAATGTTAGGATTTTTTGATTCATACACAAGAAGTTTATATGCATTGCTATGATTTACATAGCCAATAAAAATACAATCCACCGTTTTAGGACCTATTTTCATTTACTTTGGTAACAGAGCCATTACCTTTGCAACACATTCCCACACTTTCAAGTGGTTGTAGGAAGGTTTTCTACCTTTCTATAACTCTTTTTGCTCATTTTTCTTCTCTGTCCCTAGATCAACCCAAGTTCTCTATAAAACTCTACGAATTAAGTTGTAACGGGCTGTTTTCAATGAAATCAGGACAGTGGTTTTGAGACCATAAATCCAAAGTCATAAAATTTATTTTAATATCATTTTGAGGTCTAAAGCATGATAATATGATAGTATAAAAATTTTGTTAAGAAATTTTACCGTTTGTATGCTTAATTTAAACGGGCTAAATCGCGTAAAGTGTGAAAGTTGTGTTCTATTAGCTAAAGGTGTTAAATAGCTATAGAACCTTAAATTAGAAGTCCTTATATGGTAATTAGACCATTAAATGAGTTAGTGGATGTGCATGGCTTGGTAATTGAGTAATTTTGAAAGTTAGGTAAGGGTAATATGGTAATTAGGCAATTAAATGATAAAAATAAACAAAACAAAAGCTAGCTATCATCTTTTCCTATTTCTTTCTTCTTCAATCAAAAAACACAAAAAAGGGGAGTTTTGAAGCTTGAAATTTGGCTAGTCTAAATCCATTGCATGTAAGTAAAGTTTTGACCCTTTTTAATGATTTTTATGTTTTCGGGATCGTTGTAGCTTAAGCTAGCTGAATAGGGGACTAATTTGTAATATGATTAAAAGTATAGAGTTTTTCCATGTGAGCATTCTAGTTTTTCTTGAAGTTTAATGGAAGAATATGAATCATTGTTGTTAAATACACAACTTTTGTTAAGTGATTTTTAGTGGAATTGTCAAATATGGATTAAATTGAGAAATATGAAAATTATGTGTTAAATATGTGAAATTGTGAAACGTATGAGCTGATATATGCACATATGAAATTTAGATAGGCTTATATAAGGATTAAATTTCATAAATTTCATTTTACAAGCCTAGGGACTAAATTGTAAAAATGTCAAAAGTATAGGGGTAAAATAGTAATTTTTCCAAAGCATGAATTGGATTGAATTGAATAGAATTGTGATTAAAGTAGTTAAATTTGATTATATAGATCAAGAAAAGCAACAAACAGAATTAGATCGAGGAAAGGACAAAGTTTTCGAATAAAAGATTATTTTTCTTCATATGAGTTAGAGGTAAGTTTGTGTAATTAAATTGAGTATTTATATGCTTTAGATGGAAATATATGTATGTGAATGATTTAATTATTTTGTATAATTATCGAGAGCATAATTGACGACGTACGAAGAATACCGAGCCCCGTTTGAACCTTAAGAATTCGTAAGATACAAATGACATGTCATTAGGGTTACTGTTTTGGTTGAGGTCCTGTATCTCTTGCAGACTCACCGCAGCTCATATGAACTTACCGATTTGCAGCTCATGAGAGCTTACTGATACTTAGCTCGTACTAGCTTATCGATATTCAGCTCAGAGTAGTTTACCGATTATCTCTCGTACGAGCATACATGTACAAGAATTGACAGATTACAGTTCAATACACCTCGTGTGTACCACTCACGTATCTAACGATATTCTAAGTGGTTCAATGAGCAGAGTGTTATTATGAGATTATACAAGTTTGATATGAACAGGTACAATTATTTACATAGAAATGGTTGATATTTGATATATGTTTACATGGCTTAGATGTTTCAATTACATGGAATTCAATTAATTGATGAATTCATATATGATTCTCGGTTTTATGTGAATATATGACTAACATGATTATGGATTGTATGATAGATTTTGGCCAAATTGAATTGTGCCTTGCTTTGAGTTGCTTACTTAAATTGTAGTCAAATGGTAAGTCTAATTTCGTATCACACGAACTTACTAAGCTTAATTGCTTACTCTGTTTATTTTTCTGTGTCTTATAGTGTTTCGGAAGCTCGCTCGGATTGTAAGTTATCGGAGATCGCATCATATTATCAAACTTTATTTTGGTACTTTTGACTTTATATTTTGGGTTAAATGGCATGTATAGGTCATTTTGGCTAATAGTAGTCTTTATATTTTATTGTGTATTTAGCCATTTGATTTGGCTTGAATTTGGTATATTTTGTTATGAAAATATGTAAATGGCCTTATTGTATATGATGTATGGTTGTCATGTAATGCCTTTTTTGTGAATTGGTATTAGGGTACCAAATGGTTGAAGTTAAAATGTGGTATGCATGTTGAATTTAGGCACTAGATCTCATAGGTGAGGTTGACCATTTAGGTATACTTTGGAAGCACATTTGGTATGTTTTAAAGTGATAATTTGAATGTGTTTATGGATATCATGTTGTATGTGTGAAAGTACATGTTATAAACTTGATATTAGTTGGTTTTAAGTGCCTAATTATGCCTTGGTTCTATACAAATTAATGTGTATAGGTTGGTATCAATGTGGGTGATGAATATGGCTTGGAAAATGGCCTATTTTTGTCCACATGGGCAGAGACATGAGCGTTTGTCTCAGTCATGTGTGACACACGGCCAGGTGACATGACCTTGTGTCCCCTAATACTTCTATAGAAATCATGTTAGTTGCTTCACACGGCCTAGCACACGAGCGTGTGGCACAAGTTAGTATACTCTTCAGTTTTCAAAAGGCCTAGCATACGGTCTGGCACATCAGCGTGTGAGGTTATTTCGAAGGGTACACGGCCTGACACACGGGTGTGTGGTTGGCCATGTGACCTAAGTGAGTGAGTTACACGGGGTCAGACACTGGCTGGGACACGAGCGTTTCTCTTCGCCGTGTGAGGCACACGGCCTGGCCACACGGGCACGTGTCCCTTGCACTTTGTAAAAATTTCCATGTTTTTCTAAAAATTCCTTAAGTACTTGATTTAGTCCCGAACCACTTTTAATGTCTATTTAGGGCCTCGAGGGTTCGTATTAGGGACTATATGATTGAATTTGAATGGATTTTGTTTGCAATGAGTATTGAACATGAATTGTATGATTGTATGAGTTATAAGTCCGATAATGCTCTATAAACCTGTTCCGGCGTCGGATACGGGTTAGGGGTGTTACATAAATGATTGAAAGAAACCTATAGCTATTTGCGAGTAATTTTTTGTTTACCTAAAATGCTTATAACATGAAAATTGAGTACAAATTTAAGTAGAACTTGAAAATTATCCAGATAAAGAAATAAAACCCCAAAAGACAGGAAAACAAAACTTTTACATTGAACTAACATATTTATTTAAAAAAATTCTATTCTTCCCCAATGTCTTGGAAAATATTGTTAGTTTCCTACATAAGCAAAATAACCCCATATTTTTTTTAAATTTCGTTGTTACCATATCCTGCCCTCATCCTCATTAGCTTATTTTCTCTTGTTAGTGCTATTCGGGTTTTCTTAAGAATATTATTGGAAATTGAAAAAGCTCGAAGACTGAAGTTAAGGAAGGAAAAAAAGTAAGAGGTTCACTTGATTTTTTGGTAACTTGTCGACGACTCGATGGCTATGAGTGTAAAAGTAGATGGGACGGTTGAGAGAGGATAAAAGAGAAACAAAATTTAGGGTTTGGTAAACAATAATAAATTAATTACATCAAAAAGTGCAATTTTACGATGGAGCCGAATGAAGGCGATGGGACTGAGCATTGTTTGTATGATGATAGGTTCACCAAGAAAGTGCGTCTCAAAGATAAAGGTTCTGATTCAGACTTAGATATGGTCGTTGATTTGGTGGTGGAACCAGTGACATATTGGAAAGACAAATTGGTGGGGAAAGGTTTTGTTAATTCAAGAGACGAGATCAGAGCATTAAGGGAGAAAATGGAGGAGGATTTTGATTTTTAGGAGGGAGATATCATGTAACACCCCTAACTCGTCACTGTCGTCGGATTAAGGTTACGGAGTGTTACGAAACATATATAATCAAATGATGACATAAAACCAATCCATTATTAATTTAAATTTCAAATATTCGAAACCCATCATCATTCATAGCATATATATGGACACATGCCTTATAATGAGCTTCTAGAACCTAGAAATAAATTTAGAAACAATTAGGGACTAATTTGAAATAAAATAGAAAAATAGAGATAAATTGAAAAAAGGGTCACATGGCCTGATGACATAGCTCAGGCCATGTGGCTCAGAGACATGGCCGTACGGCCAAACCGTGATAGTTTAAAAATAGGGTCACACTGCCGTGTCGCAAACCTTGTGCCAAACTGTGTGATTCGAAATAAGGTCACACGACCATGCCTCTAGGCCGTGTAACAACTTGAGACCGTGTGGAACAAACCTGCACCAAAATTAAATAGTCCACACAGCCATGTGGTGCTACCGCGTGTGGCACACGACCGTGTGATAGCCCATCTCTCAGGCCATTTGCACCTAAATGACTTATAAAATAAGCCAAAACATTACCAATTCCTTAGGTGCCAAGCCAAACCAAAATCAAACATTTACATGCCTTCAAAACACATCCAAACAAGCTTAAAACATACCAAAACATTCAACTTAACTGTCTAACCAATATACCCTTATTGGCACCACAATTTGTGTATATAAACAACAAGCAATTTAACTAAAATGCAATCATCATATGAATCTTATTTTATCATAAAAAAGGTTTCAAATATCAATTACTAAAATCAGTCATTCATGTTACTTAAAATACATATATTCCATTCTAAAAATATAAGATACCAACGCTAAATTAACCATTTCCATAGCTAATCACAAGTAAGATACCAAAATCAAAAAATGCCTACCATTCAAATGGCACAAAATAACTTCATACCAAACAAGACCAGCATAATAATTTAACTATTTACTCCACATCCATCACAAGATCAACAAGAAACATAAGCTTTACATCATATACCAATATTCATTTAATTTACAAATTCAACTACAAATTTAAGTTTGAAAACTTCAAAACCCTATATACATGCCATAAACCAAAGTAATCAAATCAAAAACTACTGAACAAAGGCTGGATAGTGTGAGCTTTGAAGTTGATCCTCCGACTAGTTTTGCAAAATGTTAACTACAGAAAACAAGAACAAAACGAGTAAGCTTAAGAAGTTTATTAAGTCCATAGGTAAAATTTAACTCAACTTACCTCAATTAACATTTGAATACAAAAGAACTTAATTATTTTTCCTTGATAACCATTTACGAAATCACATAACATTAGTGTTGAAACATTTCATCATATAATTGATATCCCACAATAGTTCAAACCAATTCAATTCATATATATAAACATTTCTATATTTTTCATCATATTAATTTATATTGTAACATACTAGTATGATCATTCTTGATATAACATTACAATGAATATAATC
Organism: Gossypium hirsutum; assembly: GCF_007990345.1. Taxonomy (NCBI): domain Eukaryota; kingdom Viridiplantae; phylum Streptophyta; class Magnoliopsida; order Malvales; family Malvaceae; genus Gossypium; species Gossypium hirsutum. The sequence goes on along the minus strand of NC_053449.1, from coordinate 6,187,125 downwards.
CAGATTTATCAAATAGTTTTAACCTTAGTCACATAATTTCATGGCCTGATGAACTATAATAGCATGACTTGGATACTTGGGTTTTCCCCAAAATACACCAGAGAGCATCGAAATGCTAACAAAGGCACCAAAGTGCAATCCTGTACCAGCACGTGTTCTAATCCTATTGGCATGCCAATCCTATCCTAATCGTTTCCTACGTTCAAATGAGCTTTTTAACTGAATTCATCACATTAACAAATCAGAGGCATTTCCATAAAATCTGTAAACATTCTGTAAATCCATTGCATCCATTCCAACATCATATAATTTACATTCACAACCATTACTCAATTTCCAAGTAATACACACTCACCTTATACTTAATTGTAATAACTTTATAATTAAATTCCAACATCAAATATTCAACCTTATTTCAATTTTAAACAACTCAAAATAGCACAAACTATAAATATATTTACTTATTCATCTATACTACGAACTTACCAAAATATGGTAGCTATCCACACGCGACGACAATTACTCGACGACTGTTCTTTTCTCGCGTTTATCAACCGATTGATCCGTTTCTTGATCTAAATATAATAATTTTATTTACTTAATGAACTCATTATCATAATACATTTACATTTAAAATTTCCCTTTAATATCATTTTATACTTTTACCCTAAATTTTTACATTTTATACAATTTGGTCCCTAAACCCGAAACTTCAAATTTATCACAATTTCACAATTTTTCACGCTAGTTGAATTTCCTCTTATACTAATGCAGCCCTTAATTATTCAAAATTCACAAGAATTTCATGTCAAATTTAATATGTTAACAAATCAGTCCTTTAACTAAAAACTAACTAAAATTACTTTACAAAATAGTCTCAGTCAACAACCAAGATTGCAATTTCATCATTTAATCTCAAGAACACCTAGAATTCATCAATGAAAAGTTTCAAAATCTTTAATAGTTTTACGAAGTAGCCCCTAGATTAACTAGATTAAGTTACAACAATCACAAAAACATAAAAATTACTAAAAACCAAATTAGAAATCACTTACATGCAAATTTTTTCTTAGCCAAATGCTCCTAAGTGCTCATCAATGGAGTTTCAGTCTCAAGCAAGAAGAAGGATGAAAATGATTGTGGTTTCTTTATTTTTTTTTATGTTTTATTACTTTTTAAATTTTATTAATTTTAATAATAACACTTATTTTAGATAAGAAAACAAAGCATTAACCGCCAATGTTGACTTATTATGGTCTAAGTACCATATAAGTCCTCCATCTTTCACTAGTTAATCCATTTAATCATTAAAATTCAATTAGTGATTAAGTTTTACATCTTTTACAATTTAATTATTTTTAATTAATTAACTAAACAAACAACAAAATTTTTGAATCGAGCCTTCACATACCATTATAATAAATTTCTAAATATTAATAAAAATATTTACAAGCTCGGTTTATAGAAACGAGGTCTCGATACCTTATTTTCTAAAACCACTAAACTTTCAGGACAAACCACTTACCTTTACTATTTGTTCAAAGTTAAAATTTAACAAATAAAAATTCAATAGAAAACTATAGTTGACTCATATGAATTAAATTAATAAAATTTACGAAATCATTAGTTGGATTTGTGGTTCTGAAACCATTGTTTCCAATACAACTGAAAACGGGTTGTTACATATCACAAGGTCGATTGTAAATGGTATTCCTTCAATTGTTTTCTTGGAGAGAGTTCACCATTTTCTGATAAAAAATATGGTTAATACAATGGTCATTAAACTATTGAGAAGAAACATAGGGTTTGCTACTTTACAAAGTAAAATCTATAACCTGTGCAAGCCCTTTATGTTGATCAAAATTATGGACACGGAAAATGGCTATTTTTTAGTTAGATTTTAAAGTAAAAAAGTTTATGAAAGAGTGTTTTCGCAAGGGCCATCGATCATCTTTGTTCAGTATCTGACGATACAACCACGGTCGTTGGAGTTTAACCTTGCACAACCATTCCCAATCACTGCCATGACTTGGATTCATTTTTCGAGGCTTCTGGGATATATGTATAAATGAGGGGTGTTATGGGAGATTGGAGAGATGGTTGGAAAAGTTGCAAAGCTAGATTTTCATTCAACCAATGGAGCAAGGGGGCAAAATCCAGGAAATGAGATTGTCGTTGGAAAAACGGGTTTGGAAAACACATCGAAAAATAAGTTTAGGGAAAAACCAAAGTTTAAAAATTTTTCCAAAACAAGTTCTTGGTTGTGATATCTAAAGTAATAAATACTTAATCAAAATTATACATTTTTGATTTGTCTAGGTGAGTACTTCGATCGAGTAGTCTTCTCCGTTATCATCAAGCTCACGGCTGCGGAGTGTGGGTTCGCTTCGAATTAGATTTTTTTTTTTTACAAAAACTACCAGTAGGGTGATTTTGCAATTTCTCTAAACTTTTGTGTCAAGTTGTAAGTCAGAAATTTATCTTTAGAAATTTTCTGGAATAATCTCTTCATAGAATTTTCTCTTTACACTTTATTTTGAATTCAAGTGTGTGTAAATAATGACCCAAGGCTCTCTTTATATAGGGAGAGTATAGAGAGTTCAATTATGATCAAACTTAATCACTTTAATATTAAATTTAATGTAGTATATTAGATTAAATTTAATATTAAATCTTATTAAAACAATAGAATGTTTATCTACAAGATAAACATTTAATTAAATTTAATATTAAACTGTTGAAATAACATCATTTTTGGAATAGTTAATCTGAAATCAGTTTCTCCGATAGAGCCCTAGTAGGATTGTAACTATTCCACTGCTCAACTACCGAAGAACAAACCGCCACCCTATATTTATCAATCCACCCAATGCCAATGAGAGGATATCATTAACTCTTTAATTGAATTATGAATTCCACTATTGCTAGTATAACCATGCCATACATAAGTCATGTACCCAATATACCGGCTACGAGCTCGATTATCTTTAGAGCATAAGCCTCCATTTATATCAAAGCACATGAGTTGCATACGCATGGTTAGTGACTAACTCAAGATTTAGGTGAACCACACCATGAATGTTTCAAGTGAATTAATTCACAAACAGATTTAGAATTAATTCATCTTGGGTCCAGTCTAATGTGTCATTCTACTAATGAATACATCTATTTCTCTACTCGTGGAGTTAACTTCTCCGATAGCCAAGACTAGTCATCTCCCCAATTGAAATTGTAGACGACATAATAATCCTTCTCAGCATTTGAATCAAATGCTCACTTTGATTCTTTTACGGGATTATGGACTCATTTAGATTATCTATTGAAGTAAGTCATCCTTCTCGCAATGTAAACATTCTTTACAATGCCGCTTATCTTCAGTTTGAATTTTAGATAATCAATGAGCTAATATTTACTTTTCACAATTTTTCTATATATGCAAAATATAAAAGACATAAATACAAAAGACATAATAGTGAAATGTGAAATTAACTTTATTTATTTATTCATCGTTCAAATAAATAGAAAAAAATTACATGTTTACTACAATATGGGCACATTTCCCAACAATTGTTATGTCCCGATTTAATGCGCTGAATTCAGTTGATGGAGAAGGAAATGACAAAGATTTGGGGGGAGAGGATTTTGTGGGTCCTAACGGTAAATATAATCATTTTGTTGGAAGGGATAAGCCCGTTTTTCAGTTATGTCAAAAATAGTGGTTTCGGGACCACAAATCTGATGAGTAAGTTCGTATAATTAATATTTAAATTATACGAGTCAATAATAATTTTATATTGAATTTTGATTTGATGAATTTTAATTAATTGAATTAATTGTTAGTATAAATGGTTTAGTCCAAAAGTCAAGTGGTTGTTAAAAATGAGGTATTGGGGTCTCATTTTCATAATTTAAAGCCATAAATATTTTTATTAAATATTTACAGTCATATTATAGGTGAATTAAAATTTGGTCAGGTAATTTTTATGATTAGTTGTTTAATTATGGTAGAAGGATTAAATTATAAAAGAGGTAGAAGTTAATTACTATAGATTTAAAATACTTAATGGAACAAATGGTGATCAAACCATGATCAAAAAGTCCAAGCAGTGGTGACATGATTAAATCCACTAACTTTTGGGCTATTTGCTTATTTAGTCCTAATTAGTTTATGGTTAAATTGAAATTAAGTTTGTTTAATTAAAAATTTAAAATAATTGGAGGACTAATTGTGCAATTAAACCTTCCTTAGTTGGTAATTATACCATATACTTATCTTAAGGACATTTATGTACACGAGTTAATAATTTTACAAGCTATATTAAAAGGGTAATTTAGTAAAAATGTTAAATGGTGAGTTAAATTAAAGAAATTAAAAGATTAAATCAACATTTTCTTGTCTTCTTCGTAGGGAGAAAGGCTGAAACACCATGGTTAAGGCTTGGGAAGCTTTAGCCAAGCTTGTCTTTCAATTTGGTAAGCTGATTTTAACCAGTTTCTTGTAATTTTTATGTTTTTGAGGTTGTTGCAATTAGGTCCAGCTAACCCGTATCTTCGTTTTCAAAATGGTTAAAGATTATGGATTATGTAATTGATGAGTTTTGGATATTCTTGAAGTTTTATGGTGGATTTTTAAGCTTGGTTGATAAATAGGACTATTTTGTAAAGTAAATTTTTGTAATTTTAATTTTTAAGGACTAAAATATTAAAGTGATAAAATTTTGAGGACTTGATGTGAACTAATAGTAAATATGGGCTGTAATAGGGTCCCAAATAATTCGGCTAAGCTTGAATTTGGTTGGAAATGAGTAAATTGCATGATTTGGACTTGGGGATTAAATTGCATAACAGTGAAATGTTAGGGGTAATTTTATAAAAATATCAAAAAGGACTTAATTGAAAAAATGATTTAATTTTTCTATTGATTTAGTTGTTTGAATGAGATTATTATATATGGATTAAGAAATGGATTAATCGATAGACTAACGGGGAAAATGAAAAATTACTGATTAGTCTTCGGAGTCGTGTTTTGTGAATCGATTTAGGTAAGTTCATACAATAAAGTAATTGATTTAGTTTTTGTTTTGTGAATTATTAAATATTTAAGTATGTTGTATTTAAATTTGCTTGTATAGTAAATATAAAATTATGGAATTGAATCAAATTGAAATGAAATTATAATTGAGGGTCATGATTGAAATTGAAGAAATGATATAACTGAATTCATGTAACAAAGAAATGTTTAAATAATTATATGATATGTTAGTTTATATTTATGTTACAAATGAAGTAGATTGGTTGATATATGGCAATTAGTAAATTGAACTAAATTGCATTATTAGCTAAATCGATGTTATGTATGATAAATAAGAACTATATGGATGTGTGCTTGTAATGGTATAATGTGAGGAAATTTAATTGAAATGGACATGGTTTATGACCCTTATGAACCTTGTGAATACTTAGGATACAAATGACATGTCATTAGGGTTTGTTACAGTTTCGGGTGCCAGTCGTGGATGTTTTACCAATGACTGAGGTCCTGTATTTGTTGCGGATTCTGCACAGCTTGTGTGAGCAACATCGTGTAGCCTAACATCCTGACCCACAGTTTGTATGAGCAGACCCATTTTACATCTCGTGTGAGCATTTATAGATATGGCTTGTGAGAGTAGTTACAGTTACAATTACAATTACAAGCACACTTTGCGTGAGCATGGTTCTTGCATATCCAATGTTATTTCATCTGGTTCATCAGGTGATAAATGTATAAAATGAAACGGAATATACGAAACAGTTGTATGATATTAAACAATGAATGAAGAAATTTATATGAATTATTGAAACAAAATGTGTTGTATAGAAAGATTAGGTGTTATATATGTAAATGAAATGGTAAAATGAAATGTTAGATGAAACAATTATATATATGGTTATACGACATGGTTATAAGGAATGATTACATGAAATGGTTATGTGAAAATATATGTATGGATTGGGACATTGGATATAGATATTTGAAATTGAATGTGAGTCTTAAAGGCATATATGATAGTTGGTTTATATACCAAATGTGTTTTTCATGTAGGTTTGATATCATGATAAAGTTATATGTTTTACATATGAACTCACTAACCTTATGAGATTTGTGATGTGTATAGGTTATTAACGAACTCATGATCATGATATTGAGTTATTTTATAAAATTGTTAAAAATTTAATCCTTTACGGTAAGCTAAAGTTTAAGTTTATTACGAACTTACTAAGCTTACTCGTGTTTTTGCCCTTTCCTTGTAGATATGTTCTGTGGAAGTCAGGAAATCGGATCAACTTGAGAAGATCACACTATCTAGAAACTTTTTGGTAGATTTTGATTTCAAACTCGACTTATATGGCATGTAATAGGAAAATGAGGTTATGTTATGTAGTAAGACCATTTGCTCATGGTCGAAATGGTTCGTATATATGGTTATAATATGCATGTGGGTGCTTATAATGTTGTGAAATGAGTAGCTAATGTGGTATGGATTTTTGTATCAAATGGTAAGGATTTTAACTTATATGTAAGCTAGATGTGGTCAAATGTGATAGTATGAAATTCTAGTTAAGTCATTGAATTGCTAGTTGCTTGAGATGTGGGTGACTTGCATGATATTGAATAGTGTTTACGGTTGATTGATTTAGCATGATATGTTGGTTTTGAATGTGTGTGAGACTTGAAATCATGTGTTATGAGATGGTATAGGTACCTATGCAATTGGATAGAAGTTAGGCTTGTTTCAGGACATTTTTGGAAACACACGACCTAGGTCATAGGCTGTCACACGGCCATGTGTTACACATGGGCAGCCCATAAGGGCGTGTGCCCTGAGCGTGTTTGGTGTAGGGTCACATTGGCTGGCACCCAGCCTGCGACACGTTCGTTTGATCTAAGTTAGTAAGTTACACCGGTGAGCACACAGGCGTGTGTAGTCACACAAACTTGTGGGTTAGCCACACGACCATGTTGGGAGCTACACAGTCTGGGCTCTGTCATATGGCCTAGACACGACCAATGTAACCCTTGAAGTGAAAATTTTTAGTTTTTCTCTAAACTTTTTTATTTGTTTTGAATTAGTCCCTGATTGTTCCTAAACTATTTTTAAGACCTCGTAGGCTCGATTTAAGGTCCGTAAATGTATGTTTTATTCCATTTTGAATTACATATGTATTTATACAATTAATTTGATAATTGAACATTATTTGTTATTAAATATCTGATTTGTACGGTAATACTCTGTAACCCTATTCCGACGATAGAAACGGGTTATGGGTGTTACAGGTTATTGTAACAGTCCAATTTTCAGTAGTGTCAGAACAGTGATTTGAGATCACTAAATCCAATGAAAAATTTATAAAAATTTATTAATTAATAATTATAAGTTAAGAGTGATTTTAGAAATATTTTTGAATTAGTGAATTTTGTGATTTAAAAGAAATTATTAGGTAAATTGGGTCGAAAACGAGGTATTGAGACCTCGATATTATAAACTGAGCCATAAATATTTTTATAAATATTTACGAAGTGTCATTAGGGTAGTATTAAAGTTTCACTAAGAAATTTTAACGTTTCGATGGTTAATTGATTAAAAAGGACAAAATTGAAAAAAATATATTCCTAGGACTCCGTTCTGGTAAATCGGACTCGTAAATATTTCTTAAAAATACTTGACTTAATTAGGAGTAATTATGAAAATGGATTAAATTGAAATAGAGATAAAAGTTTAATTATAGATTAAAGAAAGTTAAAGGGACCAAAGAAGCAAATATGCCATTAATTAAAGTTGAGGCGGTATAAATAGATATTTGTTTAAAAATCTAAAGTTAAAATATATTATAATAATATAATAATATTACTGAAAATTGAAGTATATAATAAAAACAAACAAATAGAAAAGAAGGAAAGAAACAGAATTGAAAAACGACACAGAGAAGGAGAAAGGAGAAAGAAAAGAAAAAAAAGGAGAATTGGGGTTTTTGAGGTTCAAGCTTACTTTGGTAAGTCAATTTAATCCATTTTCTTATAATTTTGATGTTTTTGGAATCCTAGAACAAAATACTACTTGATTTAAGTTGAAACTTTGAAAGTTAGTAAATTTTTACATGTTGTTCATGTTGAATAAATTGAAGAATTAGGGATTAAATTGATAAAATTTCTAGTTAGGATTTAGTAAAGGATTGATTTGTAAAACAAAACATAAGTTTTGAATAGTAGGGACTAAATTGAGAGAATTTCAAAATTAGGGATTTATGGTGAAATTAGAGAGTTAAATTAGTTTAAAGTGGGAATGAAATGAAAATATGAAATTAGTTTTGAGAATAAAAGTTAGTCTCGATTCAGGGACTAAATTAGAATTTAGGCAAATATTGAGTAAAAATTGAAATATTTAATGTGAGATTGAATGGTGTTATATTGATGATTTGTAATTGTTTTAATTCCGTAGCTAACGTCATACAGGAATTCTCGACTAAAAAGGGGAAAAATATAGTCGACGTCGAATAGCTCGAAATTCCTGGTTTGTATTCTATAATCCGAATCTAATTATTAATTGTTGTATTTTTAATTAAATGTTATGGTAAGTGATTGAGGTGAGAATTATTGTGTTTTACAATTGAAATGGATTGTTTTGGTATGTGATGAAATTATTATATTGGTTGAATTGAATTGGAATATATATATTATGAATATATATATGTGTAAATGTGAAATTGTGCAAATATGATAATTGGATTATGTTTTATATGTATAAAATTCAGTTTTAATGCCCAAGTAGACGAAATTTAGAACTACTGGGATATTAGTGGCATGCCGTTAAGGAACTTTAGCATGCTCTCTGATTATTAGCACATCAGTGCTCTCTGATTTTTAGCACGTTAGTGCTCTCTGTTTAGCAATTCTGTGCTCTCTGTTTAGCACTTTAGTGCTATCTGTTCATTAGTGCATAATAATGCACCTCTGTATTTGTTCCGTATATCCGGTGTGTTCTATAAAATCTACTTTGGGCTAAGAATATGAGATAGTAAACTGAAAATAGAATGTGAAATATGTTGTAAATACATGGAATACACGAGTTATATATTCTAAATTGATTGTGGAATGGATAGTGCCACTGTTTAAATGATACGTGAATAAATTATGGAAATGTATTATATATAGCAAGTGATGACAATCGAGTATTATGTGATTTTAAATGTTCAATTGTGCTTAACATTTTATTATACAGATTTTATTGTTTTATTTTTTAAAAAATTCAGATTATAGAAATACCACTGAGTTTTTACTCAGCGTACGGTTTTGTTTTCCGTGCGCAAGTTAAGTACTTAAGTTTGATCGCTGATTCAGCATCCAACAACGATCCCAAACTCAAATATGGTGATGTTTATTTCTTTGTGTCGGCATGTACCTAGAATGTCTAAATATTAGTTATTTTGTGGTTTGATTGTAAATGAGTTATAAGATCTATTTTGGAGAGTTTATAATTTGGATTAAAATGATGCTTTGATGACTTGTTTTGATGGTATAAAATGTTTGAGATTTCTGTTTGTTTAATCTGTAATCTCCGATAATGCTCCGTAACTTGGTTTCGGCAAGGGATACGGGTTGGGAGTGTTACAGTTATTATTGATACTAAGGCCTAAAACAAGGAAAATGCCCAAAAGAATGAGTTGGGCTTTGTTAACTTAATTAAATTGAAAAATAAGGGATGCTACCAATTTTGTGTGGTAAGAATAGACAATAGGTTTTAGTCCAATCTAGAGAAGACATTAGAACGACAGAACTGGACTTGCTTGTTTAGGATCGAGCTTTGAAGGGTCATGGTTTGCTGGACCAGAATAAGGACGACCCAATACAATCGGATTTTGATCTCTCTTCTTCTCCCTCACTTGTTGATTCTGTTTCGGATAATGATGGTGTAGTAGGGAACGAGTTTTGGGTGTTTCTCAGTGCATGACTGTTGCCTATTTTAATCTGACTTTTGATGATAATATTGAGGTGGAGGTTTTACTGAAGGACGAAGTATTTGTAACACCTCTAATCCATCTCCATTATTGGATTAGGGTTATGAAGTGTTACGACAACCATTCAAGCAAATGACATCATAAAATCGTTCAAATATTAATTTAAATATCAATAATCAATCCACATATTAAACATATCATATATATATATATTTATAAGCCTTAAATCGAGCTTACGAGACTTTAAAAATAGTTTGAAAACAAGCAAGGACTAATTTGAAACAAAACAAAAAATATGGAAAATTTTAAAAATGTTAGAAATAGGGGTTACACGACCGTGTGACAAAGCTCAGGTCGTGTGGCCTAAGAACAAGGCCATATGGCCAAACCATGTACAACTTGATATTTGGGTCACATAGTTGTGTCGTAGATTGTGCGCCTGCCCGTGTGCAAATCGAAATAAGGTCACACGACCGTGTCTCCAGGTCGTGTAACTGGCTGATGCAGTGTGGAAAAACCTGTACTAAGAAAAATTAAATAGTTTACATGACTGTGAGGTGTGATTGTGTGTGGCACACGGCTGTGTGACAACCCGTGTCCTAGGCCGTGTGCACCTAAAATAGCCTTCAAAACAAGACAAAACTAAACCAATTCCTTAGGAGCCAAGCCAAACCAAAATCAAGCATTCATAAACCTTCAAAATAAATTCAAGCAAGCTTAAAACATACCGAAACATACAACCTAAGTGTCTAACAATATATCTTTAATGGCACCACATTTTATATATCAATCAATTCACATTCAAAGCTCACAAGTTCTTACTTTAAACCCATGCTAAACTTACCAATTTAGACCTTCCATTCATGTTCCATTCCACCATAATCTATTCACTCATAAGTAGCATAAACAAATGACCAAAACCTATACATATAGACCTTTACAAGTTAAAAGCCAAAGTCATATATACGAGTGAGCGAAAATCAAGTTTAAACAACATCATCCATTTATAAGATGTATCACAAGTTACAAGTATCTGAAACATATACAAGACATACCTATTACATGCCATAAAACAAAAAAGTAAACATGTCAAAATCTACCAAAAGAAATTTGGATAGTGTGATCTTCAGGTTGATCCGATCGTCCGATTCCACAATACGTTTTCTACAAAGAAACAGGAAAAAAGACACAAGTAAACTTCAATAGAGCTTAGTAAGTTCAACAATTGAAATGATAAAACTTACCTTATAAGCATAGCAATTATACATTAACAGGATTAATAAATAATAATCCTATCATCCAACAATCATTCAACAGGTGAGTTTATATCTATAAGTATGAGTTGCATAATCTATTCAATCACATGAGATCATTTGATATGAAGTCACGACAATATCAAAAAAAATGATCATGTAAACATTTATATAATTCAATAATAAGTCATCTATCATTAGAAATTTTCCCGATGAATGATAAATAGATATGTATACACGATTATCCACCCGAAACACGCTAGAAAGCTAAAACAAGCCAAACCTACTGAGAACACACCTTGGCACCAAGTGCCTAACCCGTAGGCTAACATCCCTTCGGAAACACGCCTGGGCACCAAGTGCCAAGCTTGAAGGCTTTACATCAGCCCACTGTAACACACTAGAATAACTGTAAATATAACACGATAGTCCGCAACAAATGTTGAACTTTGGTATATTTAGTGGATAATAACAAGTCGAGAATCATCATCTTATCACAAGTCAATTCTGTACAGCGCGCAATATAACCTATTGGCATGCCAATTATACTCTATCCTACATTCATCCGGGCTCTAAAACATATCATCGTGTTAACAATGTTCAAGTCAATTACTTTCTTAACTCACAACAGTTTATAACAATTCAATTATACCAAAAATATTCAACGACCACAATTTACAATCAATATAACATTTCAAATTAAACTAAACTAAACCGAATGAACTTACCAGGGCTAGATTGCAGAGATAGTAAAAATTTTAGGGACTAGTCATCAACTTTCCCTTTTCCACGATTATCGACTTGTTCTTGATCTATAAAATAGTTTATTTCAATTTATTAGCTCCAACTTTATATAATATTCAATTTAATGCATATAACTTCCTATTTACAATTTTTCACATTTTCTTGAACTTTTACATTTTATTCAATTTGATCCTTAAGACCAAAACATGATTATTTTCACAATTAAACCCTATACCCATTGAACCAAATTTATAAGTACTCCAAATCAGTCCTCACATGCTAAAATTTCACAATAAAAAATGTCATATTTTCATTATTTTCAATTAAATCCCTAAACTTAAAAATTATACGAAATTAGTTTACAAAAGAATCCTATTCAACAACCAAGCTTAATAATCTACCATTAAACTTCAAGAACAACACAAATTCATCCATGGTCAAATTTTAAATATTTAACCATTTTATGAATTGATTCTCGAGTTAACTAAATTAAATTACAACACTTTCAAAAACATAAAAATGACTAAAAATGAGTAATTGAAGGACTTACATGCAATGGAATAAAGGACCGAACCTTCAAGCTAGCTTAACCATGGAGTTTAGGCAATTACAAATATGACGAAGAATAAAGATTGACTTAGTGGTTTTCTTTTCATCTTTTATTATTTTTGATACATTAACCTTATTTTGTTATAAAATTTATTCAAAAGCTTAATTTATTACAATTAGAAATGACTTAATTTCCATTTAAAACCATCAACTTAAACCTTTATACTCAATTTGCATAAAAACACTAATAATAATTGACTTTTAAAACTTTTACGATTTAATCCTTTTTCTTCAATTAACTAACCAAACGTTAAAATTTCTAAACCAAATTTTAATATGACACTAACGACTTCGTAAATATTAAATAAATAATATTTACAAACTCACACATCAAAATTGTGACCCCAAAACTATTGGTTTTCGACACCATTGTAAAACAGACTGTTACAGTATTGGATCCAAATAGTCATTCGGTGATAGTTTTCAAGGAAAATTCGAATTCTAATCTATGTACTCCTAATCTAGGTGGTTCTGAAACTTTTGAAAACAATGGTATTGTTTCTTCATGAAGTTCTGGTGGGGACAAAATTTGTGATGGTAGAGTTGGGGGAAGCTTAATAAGACAATTCATGGCCGGGGTATTCGTTTCAAATTGTCAAGAAGCTCTCGGATTCGTTAATAATATGGTTGAATTCATCTCTGAGGCTGAAAATGGAAGTTTGAAAGTAATTAAAAAATAGTAAATTATCAAATTCGAATACGTATTAAACTTAAAAAAAACCTCATTATTAAGTTAAAATACCCATAAATTTAATATTAATTAGCAAAATTAATTGCAATTAAGATATTCTACAAAGACTGCCTGGCATGGAGTTTGTTACCATGTTTTTTGTCCCACAAGATAAAGCTTATCTCCAAAATTTGACAAATTGATATAAAATTGTAAATTTGGTAACAGCTTGAAATGTTCCAGCTTGAAATTAAGAAAGTTATTATTAGTTTTACTGTATGGAATTATTATTTAATATATTGTTAATGTAAACTTTTATTTTAACTTTAAATATTATCACATATTATTTTTTAATATTTAATATTTTATTTTTAGCGATAAATTTTAAAAATATACATAAATTTTAGTCAAATTTATTGTGTTATATATGAATTATGATTTTTTTATAATTTTATTTAATTTAAATTTAAAAAATTATTAAAGTAATTATCGACATAGCACCATTTTATGTATATAATTACACAAGTATTTTAGTGAAGATAATTACACCAAATTAAAATTGGTGTATTAAATTACATATTGAATCAAAATTGATATGTAATTTTAAAATTTATCTTATTTTTTAATACACAAGTATGCATCACTCATTAAATTGTATAATCTAAAATTTCATCAACTATCAAATGATTTTCATTATTTTATGAGGGTGTATAAACAAAATAAATATGAAAGAAAAGGTGAAACAATAAAAAGTCATGCCCCAATAAAAGTTCTTTGTGTTTATAATTGATTGTTTGAATAATTTTAAACAAAATTAATTGAAAATCAATTTTTGTTTTATAATAAACCATATGTTTTCTATGATTTCAATGGTTTCAATGGCACTATTGATATTACTAGAATTGACACATCCATGATCCACCATTGTGTTATGGTTTTTTTTTTTAATTTGAAAGAAGAATTATTAGGAAAATTTTTAATACAAAATTGGGTAGTTTTGGATTTTTTAAACATATTTTATAAAAATATAAAAATTATTATAAAATAAAGAGAGATTGAGAGAATAAAGAACAAAGAAAATATGAAAGCAATAGAGAATGTACTTTATTGATCAAAAGGAATGATCTACAATATTTTATCAGTCTTTATTTATAGGCATAAGAAGTATAAAAGAAGTAGAGATCTAATTCTAATAACTATTAGTATTTAAATTACATCAAAACTTTATCTTTATCATGATGGGTATTCACTTAATAAGATACTCATAATAAAAATATCTTTTTTTTGTATTTATTAAAATTTACATAAAATTTTAATTTAGTGATATTCACGAACCCCAAACATGAACCGTAAAACGAAAATGAAAAATATTAAAAACATATATTAATTAAAGCAGCTGCATAAGGAAAATATCTTTATTTGCAACATCTGCTTGAAACTTTATAATTTTATGTTTCAAACATAACATAAAATTAAAAATTTCTACAAGAGGAAATCAATGGCACCATAATCAATGGCACCATAAACAATTGTTTATTTGAAGCTATTGAAAATTTTCATTTTAAAATTTGGGTCATTTTTAAGTTCGTGCCATTCAGATTTAAGGATTTAAGGTTTGAGTTTTAAGTTAAGTCATTATAGGATTTAGATTATTTTGAGCTTTAATCATTTTAAATTTGAGTATGAGTCTTTTTTAAGTTCGGATCAATTTGGATTTGGATTATTTTTCAGATAGAATTATCAACAATTTATGATTAACTCGGATTAAATTGAATTTAAATTCAAATTGATTTGTTTTAAGTTAGAATTAACACATGAAGTTACCTCAATTTACCAATACATGCGGCACTCATTAACCCATTTTGTGTGAGAAAAATGAGCTAAAGCATCAAACTTGTGGAGAACAAAGCAATGAAATTTAACCCATTTCAGCCAAACTTGAAAAGATGAGCATTTCGGCACCTAAACCTAGTCAATTCAACCCATCCCTAAAAATGAACCATATAATCAACAAATTACAATACTAAAGTTCAAGTTTCAAGTGAGCTAACTAATGCATTCTCCATACCATCTCCTCAAGCATCATGAAAATACTGAAGTTTACTATCAGAATTTACATTGGAATGGAAACTAGAATTTTCTACTTTGATTTACTACCCGAATAGATGGTATCAATAGGGAATTGACTTTCTTGAATCGAGCACCTATACCTAGTCAATTCAACTCAACCCTATAAATAAACTAAATCAAACAACTAACAATACCAGAAGTTTTAAGTTCTAAGTGAGCTAAGTAACGCATTGCCTTAAGCATCAAGTTCAAATTGGCCTAATTCATCATCTTTCATATAAAGCTTCAACTTTTGCTTGCACAACCGCAATTGGTTTTGCATATTTAGCTACACTGTAGTGTTTTTAACCCCTTTTCCAAACTTGAAAATATGAGCATTTGAGCTCCTAAATGTGAACTATAATCAACAACTTACAACACCAAAGTTTAAGTTTCAAGAGAGCTAACTAATGTATTCTCCATACCATCTCCTTAAGCATCATGAAAATGGCCGAGGCCACCATCAAGTTCAAATTGGTCTAATTCATCATCTTCCATATAAAGCTTCAGCTTCTGCTTGCACAATTGCAACTGGTTTTCCAATGAACTCCATTCTGACTCATGTTTCATTACAATCCATTGCAGTGATTCAATGACTTGTTGATCATACTCCTGCTTCTGCTCTGCCATTCTCTTGAACTGGTTAGCATCGATTTCAACTGAACTCTTTTCGTTCTGGAGCCGCAAAATCATGGCCATTGCCTCGTCCGCCGCAGACGAGGCGGCGGTCCTCTCCTTCTCGAGCTCTCGATAAGCAGCTTTCGTTCTTCTCCTTTCGATTTTAACCAATTTCCTCAATGACATTACATCAAATTCTTCATCTTCTGGACAACATTCTTTTTCCTTTTCATCAGTGCCCTCTTCCACACCATATTTAGCGTCAAAATCAGTATCTTTTTTGAGGATTTCTTTGCAATTGTCTATGGATTTCGTAATATTTGGATCATAAACCTCATTCAGATCATGTTTGGAACAAATCCCACCTCTCAAATCATTTGATTTCCCTCTAGCATCACACAAAAATTGCATTATACCCTTGTTACTCAAACCAAATTGCAAAAACTTTAACCCCATACCAAACACAAAAACCAGCCCCAATACATTGAAAACATGCGAGAAACGACCAAACACCAAGAACCCAAATCCGAAAAATTCATTCCCAGGGAGAAGAAACTTCAAGCAAGAAGCACAATCCATCATGAAAGCCACAAAAACCTGTAAACCCCTCTTATGCAACTCAAGAACAGAGCAGGTAATCAACACCAAAATAAACCGACCCGGAATCAGCATGTGGGCCAAAAAAGATCCGTTCCACTCTTATCTATATACCCTTTTTAACGAAATCTTGAAAGGCTCTAAAAAAACTTGAAACATAAGCAAACTAACAGGGATTCAGATTTTCACTCAAATTTCAAGTTTTTGACAAAAAGCAGGGTGTTGAAACTTGGGTATCACTGACCTTATATTATAGAGAAGACCCGTCATCAATCAAGCGCTGTGTTATTTGTTAAGAGAGAGAGAAAATAAAAAGATTAGAGGAGGGGATTGTTCATTGAAACAGGGAGAGTGATGGCAGTTGTTTAATGGCATCCCATGAGGGTGCGGATTCTATCGGGAATTGTGAAGCAAAAAAGAAGCTAAGAAAACAAGGGGTGTTTTTTGAGTAGGATATTCACGTGGTTTGAGAGTCGGCTAAAAATTTTGTTATGGGTAAAATATCCCACATTGAAAAAGAACAAATTGGAATGATGTGATAATTCGGGTCTCCCGTTGTCACTTTTGTTAGAGCTCTAGATGGATGACAATACCAAAAGTTTCTTTTGAAAGGAGTTCTCAATATTTGAACTCTGGATGGATGATTTTGAAAGGAGTCCCTCCCCCTCAATATATATAAATTATTTAATTCTTCTTTAATTTTCATGTACTACAACTATTACTATTTAACTGGATTGATTTTTTTCAATTTTTACATAGTATAAAGATCAAATTTTAGTCTATTGAGTCTTAGTTCGATTAATGCAGGAGGATGTGGGTTTGAGTGCGTTGAAGCACATTATCTTCCTATTTATGGGTTGGGGAGGGATTATAAGTAGTTTTAAACATTATGTTAAAAGGATCAATTTCTAACAAATTGTAGGGACTAACCTTTTTAATAGTATTGCTTAATTGAATAAAATTTTCACCTTTAATGTAGTAAGGGCTAACTTGGGTAATTCAGGTTGGATGTTGAGAAATGGGATTCCTTTGGCTACTTTATTTGGTTTGTTAGTATGATGTATATGGAAGAATACAAACTTCTTTGTGTTCCAAGACAAACTGGGCAAAAAGTACAACATGACGCACAAATTGAAATCATCCAGAGAAAGCCCTTTTAGAGTATTGAGGATATTTTAGGAAGATGTGGAACAGTAGAGTAGTTGATTTTTTGATTTAAGTAGGTAGTGTAATTAAGTTTTTTTTTTCAATTTTTTTTGACAAATTAAAGTATAGGGATCAACCTTTTAGTTTTTCTAATAATTTATTTTTAAGAAAAATAAATTCAACTCAAAATAATCACAATTTATAAAAAGATTAAATTTAGATGCTAACAGATAACGTTTCGAAGATTTTTGTAGAAGGAATTAATCTCCCCTTAATAATATACTGCATTTAATTACTAAAAATAAAATGTATTATAAGCAATAAATTAATAAAAATCACCAATAAAAATTAAACTAATTTTTAATATTTGTAAAATAAAATAATAAAATTCTAGCAAATTAAAGAAAAGAGAGGATTATCTATATGACTTTATTGACCGTAAGTAGCAATTTCAAAATTGATAGAATTAATGCACTTTCCTCAAATATAAGTAGCAATTTCAATGTATAAAATTATTTTTATTTACCATAAGTAGCAATTTCAATGTATGGAATCAATAATTCGTTTTCCTGAAATATGTGTACCAATTTCAACTTATAAAATCAAGGGTTAATGTGCCAAATAGTACTTAAGTTTGGCATGAAAGTTTAATGTGGTCCTTATATTTTTTTGTTCCAATTAGCACCTTTTTTTTTGTTTATAACCATTAAGTTTTAAAATTTTATTCAATCAACACTTGGCAAGTGTTTATTTTTTCAACATTTTCTAAATAAGTTAGTATATTAATATATTTTGTATTATTTTTATTATACATAATATGATATAATATTAATAAAATTTTTAAAAAAACTTAAATACCAAGAGATGAGACTTGATCATGGGCCAGGCTAGTGTAAAATTTAAGACTCTTTTTTTAGGTCCGAGTTCATCTCGACCCGAAAAATGAACTTAAAATTCAACCCAAGCCCGATCCAGATTAAAAATTTTAAACCTAAACCCAACCTGACCTACTCGTATTAATTTTTAAAGATTATTTTTATATAAAAATAAATTTAGAAAATATAACACATCAAATATACTAAAAATATTAAAATAAGTATTTCCCAACAAGATGGAAATACATTAAAAAAAATCTTTATACTTAATATTAAGATAGTTGCAACTTAGCAAACAAATGTCTCTAAAATAGTAGCAAAAAGAACAATAAAATAAGACTTATATAATATCTAAACAATAACAACAAAATAGTATTAATATAATAATGAAATGTCAGCAAAATAATTGGTTCAGGCTAGACCTTGGTAAAAAAATTCTACCCGAAGCTTAGCCTATTAGAAAACGAGACTCATTTTTTGCTTAAGCCTATTTTTTTAGCTTATATATTATTCAAAGTCTCTCACTTTTTCAGACGAATCTTTAGACTAAGTATTATTGGGGGAGACACCCAAAAATGAAAACCCTATTTCATTTATCGATTCCCTTGTCAGATCCATTGGCTTTTTTTCATCAAAACTTAATTCCTTTCTCAAACGCTCAATATTTGTGGATTAAACACTCCATATGCCAAATCTGTGAGTTCCCATCCGACATTTTACGAAGTAATTCCCAATACCTAACATGGGCATATCTCTTTAAAGTTGGAACACTCATAATTTTTTTTTCCCTTTCTTCCCGAAGTGTTGAAAGTGCATGTTGAAGCCCTAAAATCACAATGGCAGAAAATGGACCTCCCTTGTTTTGTTGAAGAAAACATGAGAGTTGTTGACATAGATTAATAATACAAGACTATGAGTTTCTCATAGTGAATTAATGTGGGAGATGGATCAATCTATAGGTTTCAATCATGAAAGAGCATGGGTTTTTCGTATTAAAAAGACAGTTTTTTTTTAATTTGTTAAAATTATTGTATATTATGTATAATAAAAGTAATACAATATATATTAAGATATTAATTTATTTAATAGAAATAAAAAATGAGTATCTAATTAAACAAAAAGAATAGCGTACCCCATTAAACTTTTATGTCAAACTCAAGTACCATTTCATACATTAACCCTAAAATTCAATGCATGAAAAAAAAATCAAATGCCACAGAGGAAAATGCATAAGGCATTGTTGTATCGATAAAAATTGAGATTTGGCTATTATTCTTTTTTTTTTAGTTAAATTTGACCCTCAACTTTTTAAAAAGAGTCAAATTTAACCATCAATCTTGTGAAAAAGAGTCGAAATGATGTTTTTTTACAAGAATACAAACTAAAATGTTAAATTTTTAAACACGACAACCTCTGTGACAATCCACATGTACTCTATGCTATTATTTTGAATTTTTTTATGAACTTTTTATATTTTTAATTTTAATTTTGATTTATTTTATTTTTTACAATTGTTAAATTATTTGTTGACGTGACATATAAGACAAATGATATGTTGCGTTAGTATCAGGTGCACTTGGACTGTCATGCAAGTTGCTACACCAACAACGTTAAAAATTAATGTTTTACTCATCATTTCTATTACAAAAATGATTTGAACCTTTTTTGAAAGATTAAGGACTAAATTTAACTAAAAAAAGAATGAAAACCAAATTGACAAAAAAATAAACTTCAGCAATTAAATTTATCATTATACCAATTATCTAATTAATTAATCCACACATAGTTTTCATATGACCTTAGTAGCCTTTGTCATATAGCCAAAGCTTCATTGACAATACAATCTAACACTCTTTATAATAACTCTATTTGTAATTTGTCAATTTTTGGATGATATAGAGAAGAAATTGTTATACATCTCTAATAATATTATATCACATTTGAATATTTTAAATTAAAAACTTATAATATATTAATAATATTAATTAGAGAGATTTAATTAATGTCGTTAATAAAATTTATAAATTACATTTATTAAAGATTATTAAAAAATATAAATAATAGATTTTCTTATCTAAAATTTAAACATTTTATTGAAATAACATCTTAGCCAAAATTTATAAATTTTTTTTCACTTAAGAAAAATCAATTTTTCTAAAATTTGTTGTTATAAAAAATTATTTCATTAAATAGTGTACTTTACTGTTTGTGGCTATTGTTGTTATATACGAAAAGCTTTTATAGAAGGTATGATAAGTGTCAAAAGTAACATATTTTAACCTTATTCTTAGCATAATTTTGGATGATTATGTGATATTACTTGTGAATTATATACTCCTTGTAACACCCCCTAACCCCAAATCGTCGCCCGAACAGGGTTACGAGGCATTATCGGACCTATCAGACAACTTACGAATAATTCATAATTAAATAACATTCATAGTATAATTTAATAATTAAATCCCTATAATGGACTCTCAAAGCCCAAAACATGTATTAAAAGTAGAACGGAACTTGTTCGAGTATTCCGAAAAATTTTTCGTAAATTTTTTTTAAATTTCGACAGTATTTCTGCTTATTTTTACATAAAACCCCCTGCAAACAAAACCGTATCCATTTCCAAACATAACCAATTCAACCAATTTAATATAATATCAATTTAAATTTATCAATGTACTAATTAAATTGAAATAGATAAACTTCTTTCATTATAATTCTTAGACTTGTACTACTAACATTTTTAACCATTTATTCAAAACATAATAACCTTTATATATATCCTATGTACATGCCACATTACCAAAAGAAAATATACATCACCAAAAGTTTGCTGAAGTCGAGTCTGGCTTTGGATGCTGGTTCAGTACTTGATTTCTACAACCTGCGCACGGAACCAACCGTACGCTGAGTATGCATATACTAAGTGGTATCACTATAATTCAATTTATATTTAAATACATTAAATCACACACACACACACACACACACATACTTTTACATTACAATTATCATCACTTAATGAACAATTCAATCTTTTATATTATCATTTGATTATATATATACCATTCTTATTTCTTTATTTCAATACTCACCTTTCACATATGTCATATCATTCAAATTTAGTTTTATCAGTAAATTTATTTCATTTGCCCCTATTAACTTGACTCAGACTTGGCGGATACACGGATTCCAACCAACACACCAGTACTACACATTGTACCTTAATGGTACACAACACCTTAACAGTAATCAGTAACGGTAGTAGTAACAGTAACAGTAACAGTATTCAACAAATAAAGTGCTGAATCTGTAACAATAATGGTAACAATATTCAACACACAAAGTGTCGAATCGGTAACAGTAACAATAGTCGGCATTAAATGCCTAATCAGTAAGCCGACAAAAACCCGTACTCTTCCATATCCTATGGCATGCCAACTATATCCGACTAGCTCGACTAGTTAATAGGGTATTTAATTCACTTTTAAGTACAATTTCCATCTTAGTTCAGTATCAATTAGAATTCCTTATTTCAATCAGTTTCACAGTACTGCAGTAATTCATTACTTCAATAATTTCACAGTTCAATGAAGTACACATAACAATATTCAGTAACTTCATAATTCAATTCAGTACTCAAAAACAATATTCAGTATTCCATAATTCAATTCAGTATCAATCTCAATTTCAACACCCAATCATAAATTTTCATTTTACTAAACACTTACCATACATAATTAGTAAATTAAACACATAATAATGATAAAGTTTGAATTGTAGTGATACAAACCATAATTCTCTTCGGATTTAATTCTCGATGATCTTTTCTTTTCCTTTTTGGGCTGATGCTTCAGGCTCAATATTAGCTACGAACAATTAAAATAATTTCACAATCATTAGCACAACACAATTTAATTGCTGAAATTTTTATCTAACTTTTACTTTAATTCCAATTTGAATCCTAACTAAACCTATATATTTTTCTTTCTCAATTCATACCCATTTGCTACTCAATTTCTTGCCAAACTCACATTTAACTATCTAATTTTTATCATATTTTCATAATTTCGAATTTATTTCAATTTAATTCCTAAAACTCAAAACTTATAGCTTAGTTTACAATTCAATCCTTTATTCAATTCCAATCAAAATTTCTATCAAATAAACCCTCAATTCCATCATTTTTTTCAACATAAACCCTACTAAAAAATCTATTAGCTTTCAAAATTTCAACTTAAATCCAAGAGTATTTCACTCTAGGATTCCAAAAACATCAAATTTATAAGAAAAGGTCTTGATTAAACTTACGAATTAAATTTCAAGCTTTAAAACACTAATTTTCCCTTTCTTCTTTCTTTCCTTTTTCTTCCCCTGTTTTCGTTTCGTTCTCTGCTTCTTTTCTGTTCTTCTTTTGTTTCTTTTTCTTTTATTTACTTACTTTACTTTATTTCTTTTATTTTAACTAATAATAATAGTAATATATTATATAAAAAATCTTTTACTTATTATTTAAGCATATGCTTATTTTTATTACAAATGTACTTATATAATTATTACTATTACACTTGTCTTTAATCTTTACCATACATTTGTCATCTATTTAGTTTATTTAATATTATATCCATTAATAATAAATATCTAATATGAAGCCATAAAATAATGGTATACATTATAATTTAATATAATATAACAATAAAAATCTTAAATTTTTATCATCAATTGCCGCCTCATTTATCCAATTAGCATAATTGCCAATTTGGTCTTTTTTACTTTTTTTTTAATCTATAATTCAACTTTTACTCTTTACTCTATTTAATCCTTTTTCCTAATTATTCTTACTTAGACTAAATTCACTAAATAAAAAAATCTAATTAAACACACTATCAGACTCATAATTTTAATTACTCCTAATAATTATTTACTAACTCGATTTACTAAGACGAAGGCCCGATAACACACTTTTTCGGTGCCCACAGATTTTGGGTCGTTACACTCCTAATCCTTTATATTCATATTTTGGTGCTTCAGAGAGCACTTGGGAGTAATAAGAGTGAAAAACGGGTGGAAATTAAAACATTGGAGTAGTTCGGAAGCTAAATACATACAATAGAGTTTCATACAGGCATACCATACGGCCATGTGAGCCACATAGGTGTGTGTCCAGGGTGTGTGGATTTCGGGAACCATGAGCACTAATAGCGGGAAGTTGCGATTTTTAGGTTTTTTGACACTTTAAGAAGGCATAAATAAGGAAGTAAAGAAGGGAATAAGCAACCGTCAAAGGATAGCACGAAAATTACTGGAAGAACACCATTGAAGCCGATTTCCAAGCAAGTTTTCATCAAGATTCAAGAGTCCAAGCTGATTTTCAAATGAGTTATTGTTGGGAAATGTGCCCATATTGTAGTAAAAATGTAACTATTTTCTATTTATTTGAAAGATGAATAAATATATAAAGTTAATTTCACATTTCACTATTCTATCTTTTGTATTTTCTATCTTTTATATTTTGCATGAATAGTGAAATTGTGACAAGCAAATATTAGCTCATTAATTGTCTAAAGTTCAAAGTAAAGATAAGTGCCATTGTAAAGAATGTTTGCATTGCGAGAAAGACAAATTACTTTAGTAGATAATCTAAATGAGTCCGTAATCTCGTAAAAGAATCAAAGTGAGCATTTGATTCAAATGCTGAAAATGATTATTATGTCGTCTACAATTCAAATTGGGGAAATGGCCAGTCTTGACTATTGGAGCAGTTGACTTCACGAGTAGAGACATAGATGTATTCATTAGTAGAATGATACATTAAACTAGACCCAAGATAAATTAATTCTGAATCCGTTTGTGAATTAATTCACTTGTGACGTTCATGGTGTGATTTACCTAAATCTTGAGTTAGTCACTGACCATGCGTATGCAACTTATGTGCTTTGATATAAGTGGAGGCTTATGCTCTAAAGATGATCGAGCCCATAGTCGTCTGTTGGGTACATGACTTGTGTATGGCATGGCTTTACTAGCAATAGTGGAATTCATAGCTTAATTAAAGAGTTAATGATATCCTCTCATTGGCATTGTGTGGATTGATAAATATAGAACGTGGTAAGGGTTGCTTGTTCTCAAACGAGCAATTTATCATAGTCATTTGTTGACAGCGATCATATTAATCATGAAAAAGACATAATAATGACAATAAGATAAAATAGAATTGTATTGAGTGAATGGATTTAACTCAAAGGAATTAAGGATATCATATGAGGGTAGACACACATAACGAGGTCATGAATTTCTTCTATTTTAGTGGTTATATTGTATTTTTAGTGTTTATTCTTCCAATTATGAACTAATTCTCCTAATACCTAGGGGAAATGACCCCTAGGATTAATTTTATTGTTTGATTTCTATCTTTTATGCAATAAAATCTTAGTTTCTTTGTTTTCAGTTATGAATGCTTAATTGTTCTTGGGTTAATTCTAGAGTGTTGATCCATGTTTGAAGGGCATAAGTTTGAGGTTGAATAGACCCTTCTAGTGATTAGATCTTGCATAATTGAATGGAGTTGCATGCAATCCTAGAAATAGGACGATATAAATCTATTGGATTAGAATCAAATCTAATAAGGGAATCCATAGAGCGAATTAATACAATAATAGAAGTTTTACTTAGAAAGAAATTTCAATTAATCAACCTAGAGTTAGTTGCTCTAATGCTCAAAAGAGATATTGGCATAAATTAGAGATTTCTACAGATCAAAAAGCTAAGAAAAGAAATTGCATAAATTAGATTGAGAACTATAAATGAAATCTAGGTGGATTCTTACCTAGGTATTGTTTTGTCACTTGGTTGATACTTAATTGTTTTTTTTTGTGTTTCATTCTTTGGTGCATTCATTAGTTAATTTAGATAGTTTATTTTAATTTTAACCAATCATTTAAACTATTAGGTTAAATAATAGAAAGTTGATAATTACTAGTAATTATAGTCCTCGAGGGAACGGTTTATGCTTACCATAGCTATACTATTAATTGATAGGTGCACTTGTCTTAATCAATTTATAAATTAGTTTAGTGGACATCAAGGTAATAATAGAACATAAAAAACCCGATTTTAAAACAAACTTTGTAACACCTCAAGCCCGACCTAAACATTATGACTGAATCTGGAGGAATTACATTAGTTTGCATAAAAACCCAAAAATTTAAATCCAGTTTTAGAACTAGTGAGTTATGAAAATATTACATATATATATTTTTAGCAAAACTTACATGTTATTTTGGAAATTACGCAAAGAACTTATTTATTTTACAAAAAGACTCTTAATTTGATCTTGTTAAAAAACTTTTGTTTTCAGTTTGTGTTTTGAAATATAAGTGTGGCAAAACTCTTACATATTGTTAGAAAATCTTATGCTCGAAAACACTTATTTTACAATAAAACCACCAAATCTCATAGTAGCGAAAATTTCTTCTTCTTTTTTTTTTCCAAATTTTATTTTGAAAACAGATTTCCAATTTGATAAATTGTACGTTATCATCGTTTTATGCTAAAAATACCAAAATCTGACGAAAATGAGCAGAAACCATAAAACAAGTCCAAAAACAAATTTACAAACTAAAAGTTCAGAAATAAAGTAATCTTAAACCAATTTATTTACTTATCCAGAAAATCAATTCGAGAAACAATTCGAGCTCCCACACGCCGTCCTATTCTAAACTTACTGGTTACCTGAAACGTCAGAAATAAACAAAGGGGTAAGCTATAGAGCCCAGTGTATAATAAAACTCAAACATCGAACACACATATCACAATATACAAGTCAGCGTATCACAGGGTATTTCATCAGGAACAACTGAGCAGAACTGAAAATGCATGATTATGTCAATGCGATTTTTTTTTCAGAAACCATAATGCAGATTTTTCAAAAAGCTCCTACCCAACTCCGCTACACACCAAATTAGAGTTATCCAGAACTCATCCAGCCAAATCATATAAACAAATAATTATGGACATTGCCACCAGAGTTGCAGTTAAAACTGCTAGATTAGATATATGTGGTCAAAGCACTATATTGCAGCCAAGCTGCTGGAACAGAAGTATGTGGTTAAACCAACAGATAGTGCAGATAATTAAACTGCCAGAACTTCCTCCATACCATACTATTCCAACCCCATGCAGTGAGACATGGCATGCAAGTACAGAAACAAAATGATAAGCATGTTAAACATGCATTCATATCTTTAACAGAAACCAATAAACATACAATTAAATGCTTTGTAGACAAATATATCACAAACCAAACAGAACCAAATTAGTTTTTCCATAATGTCACATGCACGGTCATATAGAAGATTCATTGAAATACAATAACATATCAGACATCATTTGCTCATAACAAACATAGTAGAACAGATACATACCATCAGAATTAATAGTAGTCAGATCACGCGTACTTAATTCACATACCTTAACCATAACACCTATGGTAGCATGTTATTAAATATCATGTTTTCACACCTTATTTATGCAGTATGGACCCTACAGAGAGTCTAAATACATTTTGGGATGTGACAAACTTAATTGTTATACTGTTATATAGTATGATTATTATAAAGAGAGGCAACTATAAATATTTAGTTAAAGTACTTGAAAGGTCCCTATATTATAGGAACTAGATCAAATTAGTC
This sequence comes from Gossypium hirsutum, assembly GCF_007990345.1. Taxonomy (NCBI): domain Eukaryota; kingdom Viridiplantae; phylum Streptophyta; class Magnoliopsida; order Malvales; family Malvaceae; genus Gossypium; species Gossypium hirsutum. The sequence goes on along the minus strand of NC_053449.1, from coordinate 6,159,821 downwards.
CATCTATCACTAAATGAATCAATTTAATCTCTATACCATTAAAGGAATCAAACAAGTTCAAATTGTAACAAAATTAATATTTATTGTATAAAAAATATCTTGAAAATTATTTTTTTCAATTATAAGTACCACGTATATATATTTTAAAAATATTAACTCTATTAAACTATAAATGTTAACTCTATTCAAATTTAATCTTATTTGATTTATTTTAAAATTCATATGTATTGAAATTTATTGATGTTTTCAATTTTTTAAAACATAAACCCAATTTAGAAAAAAAAACATTTATTCCATTTCATGAAAATCATGAAAATAGAGTTTTTCTTCCATGGTAGGCTTTATACCCAATGACAAAAAAAAAAAAGGGGGCTGAAAAAATTGAATCCATAGTGATTTTCTAAAAGGAAAAGACAAAAATAAATATTATATTTTTTTTATGAAAGTTGTTCCTAATCCGAAAACATTGAGAATGAAAAAAATGTTTAAAACTTAAACCAAAGAGTGATAATTTACATATAAAATGAAAAAAATGGCGAATTATTATTATATTTAAGAAATTGATACCTAATAGGAAAAATATATCCTTGATTATTTATTTTGAATTGCAAAAAGAGTTTTGATTGTGACTTTATATGCCATAACCAGTAGGGGAGCAACACATTTCATCTATATATATATTCCATAACCAACACCCAATATCACCATTAATCCACTTATGACTAGAGTTGTCGATGGTTCGAAAGTCTACTTAAAAGTGAAAGAGGTTAAAAAAATATAGACCTGAAAAATAGGCTTGGGCAAAAATATAAGACCTATTTTCAAAACGAGTCGGGATTCGGGTAAGCTCTTTTTGACCCCGGGTCCAGCCCTGCTTGAATTCACAAAAAAAAAATCTGTTGCTATCTTTTTTACTGTTTTGCCATTGTTTTTTAATTGTTCTATTATCATTTTCCTATTATATTGCTACTATTTTGTTGTTATTATTTGGATATTATATAACACTTGTTTTATTATTAATTTAGCTATTATTTTAGAGGTATTTACTTGCTAAGTTGCACTTATCTAAGTGTTATTTAAGTTTGTTTTTTTTTTATTTTTTCCAATTGTTGGCAAACATTTATTTTAATGTTTTTAGTGTATTTGGTGTATTATATTTTAAATTTATTTTTATATAAAAATAATATAAAAAATTTTTATACGGGCGGGCAGGGCTTAACTCAGATTTTAGCATTTTTATTTGGGCCAGACTTGGGCAAAATATTAGGCCCATTTTTTGGGACGGACTGGGCCTAGAAACTGTGCCTATATTTTTTACTTGGCCCTAACCCGACTCATGGACAACTCTACTTATAACCCTAAACCCGAAACATATTAAGCTAATCCCTTAACTGTGATGGTACGCTTACCCTAATAAAATTTCCTCTTAAAAAATCTATACGATTTTCCTAGATGCAACTAGGCCTAGTCAGGGGCCGAGTCGAGTTTGGACTAGATCGAAGCAAAATTTTAAGCCCATTTTTTGGGCTTGGGCCTAACCCGACTTGAAAAATGGGCCAAAGTTCTGCTCAAGTTCGATCCAAATTAAAAATGCTAAACTCCAGCCTGACCCAAATCACCCGTATTAATTTTTTTAGATTTTTTTGTTTAAAAATAAATTTATAAAATATAATACATCAAATATACTAAAAAAATTAAAATAAATGTTTCCCAACAAATTAGAAATATATTAAAAAAATACTTTTAAAATACTAAGAAAGTTACAATTTAGCAAGCAAATACTTTTAAAATAGTAGCAAAATTAATAATAAAAAAACAAGAGTGATGTAATACCTAAACAATAACAACAAAATAGTAACAATACAATAGCGAAATGATAACAATACAACAATGAAACAACAAAGAAGTTTTTGTCAAAGTCTATTTTTCGAGTCTATATTTTTACTTTAACTCCTCCCGTTTTTCAAACAAGATTTCGAGTCAGAATGAGATCTAAATACAGCCAAACTAGGAATAGCATCACTGAAATCTCATCTTAATTGATGCAACCAATCTATACAATTCTAGTGGGCGCATGTGCTCCGGTAAGCTTACCCAAAAAAACCATAATTGCGTAAACAATGAAGTTTTAGGACATAGTTTCAAAAAATCATAATTGTTCTGATTCAATTATCAACATTTTAAAATTAAACACATATATTATTATATTTGAATTTCTTATTCATATTATTTGTGAAATGTTGAAAGCTTTTTTAAGAATTTTAAAAAATAATTAATTGTAATTCAATAATAATATACAATTAACTTGTACACCTTTTTATACGAAGGGTTAATTATATCCAACATCACTAAATTATGATTAAATTTTCAATTAGTCTCTAAATTTTAAATTATTTTAATTGTGTCTTCAAAGTATTTAAAACACATCAATCAAGTTCTTTTATCAACTTGGCCGTTAAATGTTAACTTGGATTTGACATGAAACATATTTAAAATACATAGATTTAATTTTAAATATGTTTATATCTATGAAACTTATAACTTAGATTTGACATATTGACGTATTAAAAATATTAAAAATAATAATTATCTTAAATTTTAATGACAATTTTTCTAACACATCTAATCTAAACTACTCATTAATAAATATGAACGGGTTTGATTAACATGATTTAAATATATTTAATTTCAGATTCACATTGGTATTTAATGCTCAAGGTTAGAACAAAAGAAAATTTTGACTAGTATGAAAACTAAATTAAAATGTTTCAATTATGGATAATAATTTAAAGACAAAATTCTTAATGACCATCCGTTAGGACCAAAAGATTCAATGCCATGAAAAATCTTTTCAGGTTAGATTTCAATATATACAATCAACCTTTTTTATAACAGTCTTATTTGCATGTTCAAATTTTGTATATAATAAAGAGTTAGTTGTTATATACCTATAATAGCATGTCATTATAGAGAGATAATCGTTATAAGCTTACAATAAAACTCATATCGTGAATTTTCATCAAATAAAGAGAGTGAGAATTATGTTCAAAAAAGAAATAAAAGGAGAATAAAATCAACAAAATTAAAATATGTATAACAAGTGCATGTATTATTACTTTTATGTATATTTTATTTTACATTCTTTCACGTGATTAATTATAAAGTTCATAAATCTAACAATTTTAATTAATCAATATGAGTTATCAAATTAAATTAATTAATTTATCATGAGTTACTAAATTCAAGTAACCAATTTATAAGTTTATGATGTTCCGAATTTATAGTACAATATTTAATTAGAGAACTTAATAATTTCTTGAATTGATATCTTTAATTTTACTCATTGAAGATTATTTTCATTTAATAAAATATGATTACTAGATTTATTCACATGAACTTTAATCATTTTATTGAAATAATATTTTAATTCAAATAGTTTTCATTTTATAAACGAGAACTAATAGGCTTGCTTATATGAAATAACTATAATTTTACTTAAAAATTTAGACCATATGCTTTTATAGAGAACTAATTTCATAAAGAACATACTTCATAACTGTAGATGCTGTTATAAGTGAAAAGTTGTTATAGAGGGTTAAAATAAAACACAAAAATCGGTTTTTCTAGAAACTTGGTTGTTATAGCGAAATGCTATTATAACGGGTGACTGTTATAGAAATAGCTAACTATATACCCCGTTGAGTATAAATTAAGTAAATAAATAAATTATTATATATTAGTTTATTGAAGAAATTATTATTTATATTATTAATGTATAAATTCATAAACTAGGATTTTTTTATCTAAATATTATAAAAAATAAATTGTTTACTTAAATAATATTATGGGTTTAAAATTATTTTCCAAAATCATATGAAATGAACATTATTTTAGCAAATTTAACACCATTTGTGGCGATTTGAGAATCCCGAACCCCAAATCGCCACCATTAGTGTAACACCCCATAACCAATTCGATCGTCGGACTCGAGCAATAAGTTGTATAAGCAAATATAGAACATTTAATTACATTTCATAATCCAAAATCTCCATTCAATATCAATTAAATTCATATATAATCAAGTACAACATACAATACAACCAAATTTGGGCCAATAACGAGCTTGCGAAAGCTTAAAACCAACCCGGTATCTATCAGGGATCAAATCAAAACAAAAACAAAAAGATAGAAAATTTTACAAACAAGGGTCACATGACCGTGGCCCCTGAGTGTAACTCCCCTAACTTGTCTCCATCGTCGGATTAGGGTTACAAATATTACTGTACAAAACGAAACTTTAACTTTAAAACAAAATAAATATTTCAACTTAAACATAATTTCCAATATCTCAATGCAAGCACAGAAAACATACACATTTGGGCCTTAAATCGAGCTTTCGGGGCCCAAAAAATAACTTAAAAGCAATCGGGGATCATTTTGAAAGAAATTAGGAAATTATGGAAAAACATGAAAAATTGGGAAACAGGGGTTACACGACCGTGTGACATAGCCCAGACTGTGTAGCCAATCGAAGTATGGTCACACAGCTATGTCCCAGCCCGTGTGTCCGCCTATGAGTGTATTTGAAATAGGGCCACATGGCCGTGTGCCAGACCGTGTGTACATTCGATGTTGAGTCACACGGCCGTGTAACAAACTGTTTTGAGACACATGGTCGTGTCGTAGACCATGTCTCAGACTGTGTGAAACTCGCACCTAAAATATAAATGACACATGACCGTGTGTGGCACACGACTGTGTGATAACCCGTGTGCACGAAATTTAAACCCTAAAACAAGCCATTTCAATGCCTAATCTTGTCCAACAAGAAACACCATTGACATACACGTTCACTTGGCCAAAACACTTACTAGACATACTCCAAACATGCTAAATCAATCAACCTACGAATTCTAACCAATATGCCATTCAAAGGCACCTCAATTCAAAAAAAAAAAATTTAACATCACATTATAACCTAAATTCTCGTTACCACAACTATCAACCATTCAACATTCCAAACACTTAAAAGACATACCAGAAGTTAGGCATTTACATATCATCAAAAGTGACCAAAAGCATGTTCTTAAGAGGTATTACAAATTCATCATCTTAAACTCAAAATACATAATTAACTCAAGTGAGCCAAATAACATACTCACAACATCTATCACATATAATCCTATACCTGCCATTTAAGACCAAAATCAAAAAATTCAAAAACTACCCAAGTGACTTTTGGATAGTGTGATAAGACTCCGACAAGGTTCCAACTGGCCGAGCTTCCGATAGTCTACGAAACAGAAGAAACACAAATACGTAAGAATTAAATGGTTAGTAAGCTCGCATAAGATTAACTTCAACTTATCGAACATTAGTTGATAAACCATTCAATCAAGTTCATTTCAACATTTCAACATTATACTTTCCTATTCACCACAATCCACATGGTTAGTAGACAACATGTAAACATAACATTTTTTTGACATGGCATACACTAGGGAATAAATTTCCATAATTTATCTTTTCCATCACATGATAAATTCTCATCATTTACATTTCATATGATCATGAACAACAATCCTTTGTATACATGCCTTTCTATAAAATTTTACTTACCCATTGAACTTAATAGAATAACAATAGTTAAATGTCATAATATTTCCAGAACAAGTTACAGATGCCTGACTCCCTACACCGAGACAAAGCCTACTAGGTTCAAAACCCGATACAATGTCTCCAATATAACTTAATTTCCATTAATCAACAATATATAATCACAAGCACCTTAGTTAATAAGGTCGAACAAATGCCAAAGAATTTAATATACAATATATTTAATACGAGCTTATCTCGATAATTATGGTTGCAAAAATAGAGTCGAATGGTAGTCTAAAGCTTTGACTTTTCCTCGATTTAAGTTCGGTTGTTGCGTATCTTGATCATGCAATGAATTTTAATTTGGTCGAATGTTGAGGATGTAAAAATGGTATTTTTGATTCTTATTTTCGGTGGTAAAACCAAGAAAGAAGAAGATGACTACTAACATTTTGCTTATGTTAATTTATTTGTTCATTATTAAATTACCCTTAAAACAAAAGCTTAACAACTAAAAAACAACAACATGCTTAACCGCTCATTAGCTAACTATTTGGTTTATTTACCAATTAAATCTATTAATTTAAAATTCCTCATCCATTAAATCCTTTTAATTAATAGAATTCAACTTTTGCACCTTTTTCAATTTAATCCTTTTTACCTAATTAACCATTTAAACTCACAAATTTCTTAACAAAAATTTAATATGACCCAAATACAACTATATAAATATTAAATAGACATTATAATATTTAATCACTTGTCGGAATTATGGTCTCGAGACCACTATTTCTGACACCATTGAAAACAGGTTGTTACACTGACCTTGTGGAAGGTTGAGGCCGTGTGGGGTAGATCACATGGCCATGTGGTCAAGTCGTGTAGTAACCTGATGCCGTGTAGGTTTAGAGTCACACGACCGTGCGAATAGACTGTGTAACTCACTAATGTCGTGTGGGTCAAAAGGGTAAATATTCAAAAATATATCACACAATCGTTTCGTTGGACCGTGTAACAGATTGTGGCGTTGTGCGCCAAAACTCACCCAAAACATACAGACTACACGATCGTGCCATATGCTCATGTATGGCACACGATTGTGTGCTAGGCCGTGTGTACCTGAAATTACCTTTCAATGCAAGCTTTATAACCTTAATTCACATATACCACAAATAACCAAATATTCCATATCCTAGTCAATACCAAAAGCATCAAAATCATGCCAAAACATCACTTATAACAATAATCCTAAATGCCTAACCAATATGCTACATTTGGCACCTCAATAAATAATTTAAAACCAACCAAAAAACCATATACAAACCAATCCAATAAACCTTCAATGACACTTTAACTATCATCTAGTCAAGCATTAAATAACCATTCTAGCAATCTCATGTTTTATGCATCAAGAGTACCAAATCATATCAAGCATTACATAAGCTTATAAATCATCTTTATAAACCTATTCCTTGGCACAACATCTAGGCAAGCAAATTCAAACTACTAATTAAGATGCCATGTTCATGACCATTGCCATCATACACATATTTACATATACATAATCCTCAGAATGCCACAAAAATCCCAAAATAAAACATTAAATGCTCAAAAGAAATCTTAGGTACATGCAATGACCAAAATTTTAAACATCACCAATGATTGAGTCTAGGATTGTCGTTGGATGATGAAATTGACGATCAAATCAAAAAGTACCTAACATGCGCACAAGAAACAAAATCGTACGCTGAGTATAACTCAGTGATATTTTTATATCCGAACTTTAAATCATAATACAAATCATGTAATGCATGAATCAACAAATGAAAGTTCAAATGTTAATTAATATGACTATGTACATGTCAAAATATGTACCTTGTTTATACAGTTAAATTTTAGATTTTTAATCTATAATCCAAAATCCACTATTTAACCTTATTTCAATTTAAAATAATCAATTTCTCAGTTTCACAACATAATTTCATCATTCAATCACCCATTCATGTCACATCCTAAAAATCGAGTTAGAAAAAATTGGGTTAATGAAACTTAGAGGGGTTACATTTTGATTTTTGAGTTAAGATTGTAAAATTATGTTAAGTGAGTTAATCTAGTTGTGTTTGTGGAAGTAAGGTTCTGGGTTCGAATATTTCCTTTGAATTTTTATTATTTTTTTCTTAACACTTTTCCTTAAGCATCTAGCATAAATAATATTTTGTTCACTTTCCCAGTTCCCACTCTCACGTTCCTTTCTTCCACTCCCCACTTTTGCTCACTTTCTCTTAATTTTTCTTTGGTTTCTTTCCATGTTTTGTTTTTCTTTTCTTTTGGATAATTCTTTGCTCCTCTTTTGCATGGATTTTCTCAATTCCTATCCTGTTCCACTTAAAGCTCTATTTTCTTGTTTACTTCCATTGCGATTCTTCCATTTATTCTGTGTTCCTTTGTTCTCTATTATAGATTTGTGATGGATTCGGTAAGTATGAGAATTATTTGAAGTTGGGTTAATTAGGCATAGTTTTTTGCTAAAAAATTCTTGATATTAATGTTGGTTCTGTTAATTTTGTGCTATTAGGAGATAATCGTTTGGCGCTCCTCATTTTTTTGGAAAATTAAGAATGGATTTGGGGATGTTAATTTGGTGGTAAGGGGATAGAAGATTAGTTTTGAGGTTGTTGTGTTAAATTTTGTTAGCGATGAAGTTCAAGATTTTAGTGTTTTATTGATCGTTTATCGGCCTATTTTAATGTTGTAGGTAGGATTTAGAATGCGATTTTTGTGTGGGGTATCATAATTTTCGTCAGATGTGTGTGAAAATAACCTGAAACCTCGCTCAAAACTCGAGAAAAATTGTAAAATAGGGGATGTTTTCAAAATTGAACAGTGCCACATGGCCGTGTGGTAGGCCATGTGAAGCACACAACTGTGTGTAATTATGTAGCCTGTGTGGTAGACCGTGTGCGCCACACGGCCATGTGGTAGGCCTTGTGGAGCACATGATTGTGTGGACAACACAGGCTAAGTTTTTGGGCCGTGTGAGCCTTTTAGCCAAATTTGAGTCCCGATTAGGAGCTGGTTAGGGGACTTAGAAATTTGGTCCGTGGGTACTATGTAGGCCCAAAAAAGCGTAAGTTTCAGTAAACAAATATAGGTAAGTGTAAGAAGTATGTTAAATAAGTTCTGATATGTATAATGATGCATTATTATTTGCTATAAATAGGTACGTGAGTTAAGTATGACTATTTTGTAAACCATGTATGTTATACGTATTCTGTTATATGTTTTGATAAGCTATTCGATTCGACTATGAAATATGAACATATGGTATTATGATTCTGCATGTGCATTGGGGTGAGTTTTGATGTTGGAGGAAGTGTTTTCAAACAGTATTACTGCGTTTTCAGACAGCATTACTGCATTTTTGGTGATTAAATTGCAATATATGTTTGGAAGCTCAGCTGCACCATTATGAGTGGCATACCGCCACAACTCGGTGTGATTGGATGGATTGACTCTTGTAGTCCTAAATGATGTGATTGGTTGGACGGAGTTGGTGTATAGCGGATGGGGTAGGATTTATGTCTGCATTTGTTCTGGTCTGACATGACATTCTGTTCTGATATGATATATGTTTTTTTGAAAACTTGACAATCTGGTCTGATATATGTTTATGAAAATATGATATTTCGATCCGAAATATATTCCGGAAATATGACATAACGGTCTGATATATGTTTTTGGTAATACAACATTTTGATATGATATTTGTACATTATAAGTGAAATTTTGTGAGGACATTTACATATGTGCTTGTTAAATAAAATTTTATTTGTGGGTCGGGTCACACATTGGGCTTCTAACCCAGTCGTTTGTTTATTATGTTTCTAGTGAACTTCAAACTTAGGACCGAACGACGTGCCGGAGCTCGGATTGGTTTTCACATAAAATGGTATGTTTTGGTTAGTTAATCCAAATTTCTGGACTTTTTATTTTTGGACTAAGTTTTCAAATCTAGTTTTGTTTTTCGGCTTTGTTTTGGTTTTGTTCTATTCTTCGATATTTAATATTTTCGAGCATAAAACTGTGAATCACACGAGTTAACAAATTATATTTCGATTTTTAAAACTAAAACTTCTTAAGTATTTTCTGTAAATAAAATATATGGTTTTTAATGAATGATTGTCTTAATACTGAAAATGATTTGCCAACGTTAGTACTTTCAAAACACGCGTATTTGAATTTGAATTCTGGGTTTTAAATAAATGTTTTTGAACTTTGGTTTTTCAAATAATCTATGAGAGTTTTTGCTAAAATTTTATATTTCGAAACATGCATTGAGTTTGATTAAAACAAATGCTTTGAACAAGTTGATATAATTCCTCAGTTTATTTCTACGTCGAGTTTGGGGTGTTACAATTCAAATATGTGACAACATAACTCATAACAATTTGAATTCAATTGCATAATTATAAAAAACATCATATTTTCAAAACTATTCAATTTAGTCCTTATCACAAACAACTAATTCAAATTGATTCAATTTAGCTCATTTTATCATTTCCAAATTACCTTATGTTATTACCATGCAACACAGTTCATAAATGTAACAGTTGAAAATGGTCTGGTTATAGAAATGCAAACCGTAAATTTCGAGATATTCATCAACAACTTTAGCTTTTCTTTTCTTTTTCGAGAAATCCAAGATGAATTTGGCTATGGATTAAGACAAACATACCAAATCATCAATATACAAACAAATTCATACCCAATTGTAAATTCACACAACTTTTGCATTTTATTCAATTTAGTGCTTAAAACTGGTACTAACATAACTTTTAATCTAGAACTCGTATTTTCAAGATGATCTCACTATAGTCCCTCTAGGATCTCCTATTTCTCATTTTCACCACCAATTTTGAAATTTGTGCAATTTAGTCCCTATTACACGAAATCATCATTTGACTTTACAATTTAGTCCTTTTTTAGTACTAAACTTAAAATCTATCAAATTAGTCCCTAAAACTTCAACTATTCAACAATGATAACATCCACAAACTTTAATAGTATCAAAAAATACGACATAGGTCAACTAGCTTAAGCTTCCAGTGTTCCGAAAGTATAAAAATTATAAGAAAATGAACTAAATTGACTAAGCAATTTTGGATTGAAGTTGAAAACCCCTTAGACCGAACGTTGAGGTTTCCTTTCTCCCTTGGTCCAGTTGCATGAAGAAAAGATGTAAGAACTGTTTTTGTTTTCTTCCACTAAGTCATGTTAATTTATATTTTATTTCCCTTTTATGTTTTATTAGCATTTTAATTAATGTTTTACAACATCAAATATACATATCTTTACTTCCCCCAAGTGGCCACCATATGAAATCTAACGGTATAATTACTATTTAAGTCCCTCTCATGAGTTCTAATTATAGATTATAAGTAAATCACATTTTTATCACTTATGTGATTTAATTCCTGTACTCAATTTAAGCACTAATTTGGAAAAATTTTCTGACTGAAATTTGATTCACTTCTAATATAGCTCCAGGAATATTGTTATTAAATATTTACGGTTCCTGTTTACAAAAATGAGATTCCGGAACTACACTTTCCAACACCACTAACTTATTTAAGTTATTGTTCAAAACATATTATTTTAGTAAATAATTTGGGCCCATAATATTTTGGTTTTATAATATTTTAGTAAAAAAGGCTTATAAACTAATAAATATTTTGTTAATTAAAAAAACATATTAGATTATAGGCTAGTTTAGCAGTGCTTTTGAAAGGTACTGTGGAAAAGTGCTTTTGAAGAGTTTGGTTTAAGATTTGAGTGTTTAGTATTGCTGTCAAAAAGTACTTTTGAGAAATAAAAAATATTTTTTATTTTTAATTAATGATTTTAACACATTTGTAATTAAGCACCAAGAAAATAAAAGAAGGGAAAATACTATGTTATTGGAGATGTGAAAAAGTAATTAAGTACCAAAAGTGCTTTTGGGAGAGAAAAAGCTAAAAATTTTAGCTTCTCTTTTTCAGAAGTGCTTTTCAAAAGTGCTTTTGAAAACCCAAAATTTCAGCTAAAAGTAGCTTGTTTAGCATAGCTTTTCTTCCAAAAATGTTTTTAGAGCCAAAAGTACTTTTTTTAAGCACTACTAAACAAGCCCTATGTCAGATTCAAGTGTGGTGACAGGAGAGCTAGTAGGGGCTCCTACTCCCTCTAAAATTGGAAATTTATTTTTAGTCTCACTGAAAATTATATAATATACAATAAAATTAAATTCTAGTACCTAAAAATGATAAAATTTTGATTAAGTCCTAGAAAATGTAAAGTTATAAGTTAATATAATGGTAAATTTAGTTTTTGATTCTGACAAAAAATTATAACTCAATTCTAGCTCTTAGAAAAATTTCTGACTTCACTCTTGTCACATTCATGATATTAATGAATTTTTTATGTAAAATATATATTTATTAAAAAGTATTTAAAAATTGAATGTAACTTTTGTTAAAATGATAAAGTTAAATATTTAAAAACTATAGTGCCTTATACTCAAGTCTCATTATATTTGAATTTTTAGTAATTTTATATGAAAATATAAATAGACAAAAAATCATCATCATAATAAAATTTACTTTGTAAAAAAAGATCTTTTAATAATTTTCCAACTAAATTGATGTTTGATTAACTCGTGACATTAACTCAGTCAAGAGTTTTAAATATTATAGGATAAATAAGTTAAACATTTTTACAAGTTAATTCAATCTTGGCGTATAAATTTATAGTATTACATATAAATTTATAAATATATAAAAATAAAACAACAATTAGATTTCCTAAAATCATTTTGTTGGTTTCAACCTGATTAATTTGTCCCGAAACTTAAAAGTAGAGGTGTTCATGGATTGGGCCAAGTTCTAGGTTGAGTTTAAGCATATTAACACACTTTTACTCAAGTTAGGTTTGGCTTGAAATACGAGCCTAAAATTTGGCCCAAGTTTGCATATATTTGTAAATGACTAATCCAAGGCTATTTATATTTGCCCATATTATTTTTAATTTTTTGAAAAATATTTATATTATTTTTAATTTAATATTTGATAATGGTATATATTTTTTAAATTTTTTAAATTTTATATATAAGTATCTTAACATTTTTTCAATGTTTACATTACAATATTTTATCTTATTATAGATTTAATTTTTTATGTGATATAAATTACATAATATTACTTAAAAAAAGGGGTTAGGCCATGGCCGTGTCTTGAGTGTTTGAGCTTGACCTCAAATTATAGTTTAATATTTATCTTAATAGTATTTTATTAATTTAATATTAAAGTGATTATCTTAATATTAAATTAAATTTAATGTTTATCTTGAAACATTCTATTATTTTAATAAGATTCAATATTAAATTTAATCTAAGATAAATATTATATTAATTTAATATTAAAGTGATTAAGTTTAATCATAGTTAAAGAAAATGTTTCAAGAGAAAGTTGTAAAGAGAAAATTCTTTAAATAGATTATTCCAAAAAGTTTCTAGAGATATTTTTTTGATTCACAACTTGACCCAAAAGTTTAGAGAAATTATAAAATTACCTCACTGATAATTTTTGTAAAAAATTTTCTAATTTGAAGCGAGCCCACACTTGGCAGACGTGAGTTTGAGGATAGCAAAGAAGACTACTCGATCGAAGAGCTTCTCCTAGACGAATAAAAAATGTACAATTTTGATTAAGTGTTTATTACTTTAGTTATCACAACAAAGATCTTATTTTGGAATAAAATTTAAAACTCTGGTTTTTCCTTAAATTTATTTTCCGCTGCGTTTTCCAAACCCATTTTTCCAAAAATGTCAACGGTCCGGGCTATCGACTGGATGAACATATTATCCCATACTTGGAGGCATCCAGATTCGGATTAGCGACATTATTCCTTATTTTTGATTTGAGGGCCAACTTGATATTTGTTTTGGTCAAGCATTGGCGCCCAGAGACCCACATATTTCATTTTTTCGTGTAGGGAGTGCACCATCACTTTGGAAGATGTTACACTATAACTTGGGCTCCCAAGACGATAGTACAGTCACAGGTACAAGTATAGTGTCTGAATCGACGACGCTTTGTTATACTAGGACGCTAGCTGGTGATGGTGGAGATAAATTTACAAGTTTGAGATTTTCATGGTTGAAGGGAAATTTTAAAAATTTATCGAGTAGTGCCACTAAGCGGGAGATGATATGCGCTGCTCGAGCATATATAATGCATCTAATAAGGGGTGTACTCATGCTAGATGCAAATAACAATAAGGTCCACTTCATGTACTTGCCCCTATTATTTAATTTGACAGTTGCCCATTCGTATAGTTGGGGTTCAGAAGTAATAGCAACATTGTACCGTGAGCTTTGTCGGGCGAACTCCAACACTCCCCAATATACAATGTTAGTTTAGATACGACAGCTTTGTAATCAACCGACACATTCAAGCTATACCACTTAATGGAAAATACACAATCTTCCTTGGTTGCGAATTTTTGGCCCACGAACAACTCCTCACGTTCGATATCTACGACCAATTAGTGAGTAGGTACTATATTAGGGTACTCAAGAAACTCGAATGCATGCATTGTATCGGGATCTATGATAGACATGTGGGCTCAGGATCATTGAGTATGACAATGCCTCTACTCGGGTTCTTGACTAAAAACGTACAAACATTTCTATTGTCATTTGCGCCTTCATTGTTGATATCATTTGAGATCTCATCTAGATCGAGATCACTATAATATACAACTTCGTAAGTAGAAGGACCATTATTATCATATCCATATTCGTTATCAGCATTGGTCTCAATCAACATCGGATGTAGTTACAAATGGGGACATGGGTTAAGGTTTTCATATGCAGGTGAAACATTAAAATTGATATCAAACCCGCAAATAGACGATCGCCTATCAACAAACACTTTCGGAACCTCCATACACAAATTTTGAACTTCATATTCTTCACTTTATAGGGTGAAATCTTCAATTGGCTCCATATCTGTAACATCAAAACTTGGCCTAAATGTTATGGTTGAATCGTGAAGGGCACATGGGATACGTAACCTACGAATGTACCCTATTGTAGGTTGAAAACCTCAGATGCACCCTCTTTTAATTAAAACCACAGTTACCTTTTTTATTTTGGAAAAACGTTCATTTAATAGATCTACTTTCATTAAGTCAAGTTAATAACATTGGCATGGATTTAGGAAAACATGCATTACATTTGAAAAACCCTAATAGGCTTAGTTGTAGCGGGAAACAATTAAAAATTCGATTATTAATTAAGCCAAGTGACATGCTCAGTCCAGTTTCGAAATAATCTTATAAACCAATCTCAAGTATGAAACTATGCATGCATGAAAAATCCCCAAAAAAAATAAATTCAAACCACAGTTCAAATAATTTTACAGTCCAAAACTAAATAAATTTAGAGAACTTAAAATAAAATTTAATAAATGATAAAAATTAAGTCCAAAGTTCATTGAATATTTTCATGCCAAGTCTGATCCTAGTTTCGTTCATTACTTGAAAAGTTTGAGGTAATGGGGTAAGCTAACTAGCTCACTGTGAGTTTAAACAATAAGACATTTAGCATACATTTAAGCATTCACACAAGGCACCATATATCACAATCAAGTATCATTAACAACATTTTAATGAATCATGATCATGTCATAATGCAAACATGAATTTCTACCCCAACCATCTGCTACACACTATGAATTCCTCATAACTCGTCTGCCAAATGCCAACAAATGCTAAAGCTCAATGTGGTAAAATCACCAAATAAATAAAGTTGTAGAAAATCTACCATTTAACAATAAATGTGATAAATGCGGACTTAATATGTCACTGGTACTCCATAGAACTCCTCTGTCAACCACAACATCAATCTCACCCCAATGCACATGCAAGATGTCATACAATCTCATACATAGTCATGAATTCAATATTTTCACATTTCTTTGGCATGATCAACACACTCTCATATTATCAAATACTTTCAGTAAATATGATCATTTATCCAAGTTTCAATTCACCATTAAGATGGTGTTGTTCAACATATCATAATCTCATATAACTTACAATTCTTTTCCGAGTGCATGTATAACAATCTTTCAAATATTTCATAGAAAATCATTCATACATATATATCATGCGTAAGCCTCATTCTCATTTCGAATCATGTTATACATACAACCAACATACATCTTATCAACTAATCATCCACACCAATATCAATCACACAATCATTTAGTCATTCTCACATTTTTGCTAACATGCCAAACAGTTTGGGCTCAAAACGTACCTGGTTCGACCACTTACAATTTAATTACTTAGCCATTTAGCCAAGCCCGAACAGAAAGCTTAGTCATCTATTAAATCATTTAAAAAATATTAAAATATTCAAGTTAACGAGTTAGGGCCCACACCTTAATTTATGCTCTATTGCAGCATACTTGCAAATCTCGCGGTTTCTCTTTAAGTCTTTAAAATGAACCTAAATTAAAAATAATCATTAAAATAAATTAATACATAACTTAAATAGCCCCCAAATACCCTTTTATGAGTTCAATCCAACCATTACAATGATAACAATTTTTCAGATCCCAAACTAGTTAGGTTTCTTACACTAGTTTGATACGAACCGTATGCACAAACGTCTAACGACTTCACTGTTGATTTGGGGCGTTTAAGTCGACACCTAAAACATTTAAATACTAAAAAATCAGTACCTATTCCAATATTAATGTTAATTGATCGAATTAAAGATTTTAATCTTGGAATAGCTACTGATTTTTTAGTATTTAAATTTTTAGTATTTAAACACTGAATCGATTTAGCTGTTTGCCCGAATTTTCAGATCTGAGTCGCTGATTAATCAAGATAGATTTTTCCTAAATTACACATGATTAAAGGCTAATTAGGAAGGGTTAAATAACCCCAGATATTTCTGGAAAAATGGGAAAAAATTAAAGAAACAATAGCCCTCTTTTTAGCCTTTAGACTCGCAACCACCACTAACAATGGCTAATTTAAGGCTGATTTAAGACGATATTTAAAATCACTTGGAATGTTGGAAAAATACTCTTAAATCTTTAAAAATCACCCTAATTATAGATCTGGAAATTTGGGTACTCAACTTAGGGTGGAGATAATAGGATTAAAGACTGATCAAATTTTTTAAAAATATATTTATACTTAGGTTTAATTAGGCATGGGCGGCACACATTTAAAAAAGAAGAAGAGATTTTTGCAAAATTTAATCATTTTGCAAGGGAAGGGATTCAAACTTGGAACCTTAATCTAATTTCCATGCTTTTTCATTTCTCAATTAACCACTGGGCCATTTCCTTATTTTTGAAATAATTTTGTATTTTCATTAATCTAAAAATTGGTATTTTACAATATCAGCTAACTCAACAAACAGCTAAATCGATTCAGTGTGGCCACTCCCAGTCCGACAATAAAGTGTGACCATTGTCTCCACGTCTTCATCGTCTACAAGTTTTATGTCGGTGAATTTGATGGGATTTGACGAAACTGAAAATTTATAGAATAGTTTCAATATCCTCCAACCACAACGTCTAATTAAACTAATCCTTTCCTTCATATCTTCAACTAATACATTTCTATTAAATCTCATTGCTATTTGTTGGTGACATGCAAATATACAACCAACTGTTGTTGTTAAAATTAATCCATCAAAATAAACAAATATGAAGTATTGATTATCCACCTTCAATACTAAATCTGTAAAAAAAATTACAATTTTTAATATATATTTGAAAAACAAGATTTAACTGTAAAAAATACAAGAAAATAAAATTAATATTGTACTAACCTTACGAATTCTTCTTTGTTTTCTCCTCGCCTACAATTTTTTTTCTCTTTTCTTCTAATCAGATAACTGCTAAACTGTTCAAGAAGACATCCTTTAAAAAGGGCCCAGTGTCGCCTGACAGTGGTCCTCCACACTGATGCTGTAACAACCCGTTTTTAGTGAAATCAGAATAGTGGTTTCGGGACCACAAATTCGAGGTTGGAAGAAAATTTATTTTAATATTATTTTATAGTCTACAGTATGATATAAATATTGTATGAAAATTTCGTTAAGAAATTTTATTGATTACATGTTTAATTTGATGAAAAGAACCAAATTGCATAAAGTGAAAAAGTTGAATTCTAGTAGCTAAAGGTACCAAATAGCTATGGAATTCAAAATTTAAGGTCCTTATATGTCAAATAGGCCATTTAGAGGAGTTAGTAGATAAGGATGATTATTCATCATTGGAAAATTTAATAAATTAAAGGGTTAAATTGGAAAGATGATAAAATAAAAGATGATAAATGAATTAAATAATAAAATATCATCACTTTCATAATATTTCCTAAAAATAAAACATGGAAACCTTAGCTATAGGAGCTTGAAGTTAGCAAGTTTATTTTGCTTAATTAGGTGAGTATTCTTGTCTCGTTTTTAATGATTTTTATGTTTCTGAAATTGTAATATCTTAATCTAGCTATCTCGGGGATTAATTTGCAAAAGTATCAAAGTACTAGGGTTTTTCCATGGATGAATATAGTTTAATTATGAAGTTTTATGGTAGAAAATGAAAGGTTGTTGATAGATAAACAACTTTTGTAAAGAGATTTTTGATGAAATTATGATTTAGGGACTAAATTGAAAAGATGGAAAATTCATGGAAAAATTTTTAATTTTATAAAATACATGGGCTGCTATTGTTATACATGAAAATCGATTAGGCTTGGAATAAGGATTAAATTGCATGAATTTTATTTTCCGAGTCTAGGGATAAAATCATAATTAATTAAAAGTATAGAGGCAAAATAGTAATTTTGCCAAAGATGTGTAGTGGATTGAATTGAATGTGAATTATATTAAATTAAGTTAAAATTTATTTGTATAGATCTAGATAGACCTAGTACGGAATTGGATTGAGGAAAAGAAAAAGTATTGGATTAGTAGATTACAAATCAATGAACACTTGTCAAGGTAAATTCGTGTAACTAAATTGTATGTTTATATGTTTAAATTGAATATTATGTTTGTGAAATGTATGATTGCTATGTATAAGTATTGATCACATATCCAAAGATATCTGATAAGTACTAAGTCCCGTTTGAACCTAAGAAATTCGATGGATACAAATGGTATTGTCATTAAGGGTTCTCGATTGGTTGTGGTCCTGCATGTGTTGCAGACACACCACAGATCTTATGAGCGTCCCGATATTTGGCTCTCACGAGCTTCCTATTATTTGGCCCTTACGAGCTTCCTGATAATTGGCTCTCATGAGCTTCTCGATTAATGGCTCTCCGAAGCTTCTCGATATTGGTTCGCATAAGCTTCTAAAATTTAGCTCTCTTGAGCTTCCTTATTACATACTCGCAAGAGTGTCTCGATAACTGGCTCGCAAGAGCTTCCTGTTATACAGCTCACATGAGCTTCCTGTTACATGGCTCGAAAGAGTTTCCTAATTACATGCTCGTATGAGCATACCTGTATATAAATTGACAGATTTCAGGTTTGTACACTTCGTGTGTATTATCCGTGTACCAAACAATATTTTAAATGGTTCAACAGGCAATGTTTTGTTATAAGAAAATGTGAATTCGATACAAACTGTTATCAGTATATACATGAAATTACATAGAAATAATATTACATGATATGTTGAAATATGATATGGATGATACATGTATGGAACTTGCTTGGTGAATATGTTCAACCATGTTTATGGGTTATTATATGTGTGTACATGGCTAACATGAAGAGAATATGTGTTAGGCTTTTGGCCAAGTGAATTGGATATTTCTTGTACAGTTACCTTAAATGTTATTAAATGGTAAGTTAATTTCCATGTTATACCAACTTACTAAGCATTAAATGCTTGTTCTGTTTTATTTCCCCTATTTTATAGTAACTCGGAAGCTCGTTAAGGTTGGAAGCTGGTCGGAGCCACATCACACTATCCATTGTCCCATTTCAGTATATATATAGTAAATTATTTTGGTTATAATGGCATGTATAGGCTAAATTGGCCAATGTTGGCATATAAATATTTTCTTAAGATTAGCCATTTGTTTGGATTTTATATAAATGTGAGCGACACATTGTCGTATGATGGGAAAGAGTGTGGTCGTGTAGGTCACACAGCCTAGGCCGATTTGGGCATGTAGGCCAACATGGGCATCCCACACGGGTAGGGAAAACTTGGGCATGTGAGCCCACACTGGCATGCCGGCTAAAATTTTAAAATTTTCCCTAGGGTAGCACACGTCGTTCCGGTCGACTATGGGCTTTTCGTAAGGTCGCTGAGGGCAAACCAAACTCTAATACATGAGATCTGTTATTCTGATATACTATTTTGAGTATTAAGAGAACTGGTATGTATGATTTGACTATTTTGTATAAATATGTTTGTATTTGTATCTGTTATTTGTATTTGTATATAGGGTGGGATTTGTATATGTGAAGGAAGTATTTTGTAAGGCGACATTTCACCGATTTACTGGTAATTTGGCTGTAAACTATTTGGATAAATGTCGTATAGACACTAGGAGGTGTGTAAGGATGGGCGAGTGTTTTATACCCCACGTGGTGTGTTGGGATGGTCGGAGTTGGTGTGTATAGGATGGGGGTAGGTATTTGCATATCTATATGACTGTTATTAACTAATTCTGCTAAAGACTTATTCCTTATCTGATCTGCTACATGAAAAATCTAGGTTTATGTGTATGAATGTCTCTGTTAAGTTACACTTTAAGTTTTTAAAAACTCATGTCTATTTGCCTGATTTGTTCAAGTAATCCTCAAGCATAGGCGGGTCGGTGCGACAGAGGCTCAGTGGTGACCACTAGTTCATGAGCTATTTTTAATTAAAGATTTTATTTAAATTTTTGGTTTTTATTGAAAGTTTTGTAATGTTAGGACTATCCGGACTTTGATTTTGCGGAAATAATAGTTTTATGCAAATAAATATTTTGGAAAATACGAATTTGGTTTTCAAAATATAACGACTTTAAAGATTTTTCCTGGAACCTATGTTTTTCTGAAAGAACAAACTATCGACGGTTTCAGTAAGAAATATGACAATAAACTATACGAGGTTTTAATGTGATAAGGTTAGATACGAAAACCCTTATTCGTAACATTCTCAGATTCGACCATAACATTTAGGCTGGATTTAAGGTGTTACATTTAGTGGTATCAGAGTTAGGTTATAAAACTTGGGCTGTGAAATTTTAGGTTCAAAATTTTATTTGTAGAAGGACTGGTTTTTAAACAAAATTTGTTTCTTTTTGAGTAAGTATGTGGTACACCGAGTCTTCGGCGCTGATCCTGTAAGTACTTCTAAACTTAGAAATACTGTAATTAGAATTGTCTGAAATTATACCAAGTTAGCTAGAGACTAAAACTTTTGGAAAACTTTTGAAACTTCTAATAAGTACTTGAAGCATAATATACTTGCTAATAAATATTGAAACTGATGTATAAAATTTCGTAATGTAGTTAAAACTTTGAAAATGAGGAGCACTCGTGGAATGCATTGTCTTGGTACTCGTGGGCACGACGGGCGCCGTAGAGGGACTCGAGCTGAGTCTTTCTAATACGAGCTCACCCAAGAAGCTAGATGCCGAGTCCATGGAGTTGCCTTTGGGGCCAATCACTCGAGCACGTGCCAAGAAGTTCTAAGATGTCGTAGCAAGCTATATTGTTCGAGTGTGGAGTGATGGGTTGGCTGCACATAAAACGTCCAGCTCAGCTAGCTTGATTCGCACCTTTCTACAAGCTGATTTTAGCTCGTGTTAGCTCAATTCAGCTCAATTCGGCACTTAACTAGTTCAATGAGCTTATTATATTCATTTTGAATAAATTAAATTAGTTGTGTTAGTTTAGAATCAGCTCAAATCATTTAATTAAATAAATGTGTTTTAATCTAGACATTTTAATTCAGCTTATTAAATGTGTCTTATATTAGTACATGTCTTTAATATGTCCCTATTAAGTCATAAATTAAATATGTTTAGTTTAATTACAAAGTTTTAATGTGTCTAGATTAAGACAAATTTATTAGTGGCTGCTAATTAATTTATCTTAGCCGAATTAATGTGCAGAATTTTAATGTGTTTCAGCTGCTGTTTTCATGAGCCTTAAATATGTCTTAACTGAATTTATTTGATATTTTTTTCAGATGAATCAGCTAGCTTAAATACAAAGGAAGTCAATTAAGGAGGAGCATGTATTTGGGCACATGCATAGACGACATTTAAAGTGCAGCTGCCTTGTGCTTTCAGCTGAATTTTCGTGCAGCTCAATGGACTTCCAGCTACTGTTTTGAGCTTCTCCAATGGTCAATTTCGTGGAGAGCAATGGCCAAAGATTGCCTCATAAATTCCAGCAGCTATTTCAGTTGGAGGCTACTCATATTCAGCCAAAGAAGCATGTGTTTTCAAGCTGGCCATTTCCCTTCTCCAAAGCAGCAATTAAGCTCTTTAAAAGCATTAGTTGAATGTGAATTTTCACCATTAAAAGGGCCAGCCGAACCATCTCTTCTAGAATGCTAATATTCAGATTTTTATTTCATGAATGTATCTAGGAGATTTCTAGGAAGTTTCCTAAAGAAACTTAAGGCATAAGAATCTGATTAGATAGGCTATTCGACTACCTTTGTTCAGCCTATAAATAAACCATGTAATTCACATTTGAAGGTTAATGAACAATTTTAGAATTTTTTCAATTTGTGAGTTTTGTTTTCAACTCTCATTTTTCTCCAAAGACTTTTGAGACTTATCAAACATCTTTGTGGCGTCAAACCTGTCTTTGTTTCTATCCGAACTTATCACTTTAAACCCAAAAGTGTGGCATTCGAATCCATGCTGAGGTTTCTATCATCTTTGATAGTGGGTCGAAGTTCCTATTCATTTATCATATCCTTCCATTAACACTTTACCAACCTAAGCATTCTCATAAGTTACGGGTTAACACACTTCTATTGTGTTAGTTCAGCTTTTGAATCCTTAGCCCAAGTTGCATCCATTGTTTTCTAATTCGTTTCTTAAACTATCAAACCCCTTTTGAGCATAAATATTCCTTTTCTTTTAAACTATCTTGAAAAGCCTTCAATTTACTCCTTATTTACGATCGGGCAAATTCTACGACTCAATTCATTAAACGAGGCGAGTGCGTATCACTTTCTCACTTGGAAGTACGCCAAATTTAGATAAGAACTAGACTCTGACTACACCTATTGCTGAGGCTAGGTCTTAAAGCTGCTTGGCTGGGGATGACATATTGTCCCAAGCCATGCTGAGAGTTGTTAAGAAGGTCGCTAGAACCTATTGTGGATATAGGGGCCATAGGTCAGTAACCGAATGACTCCGGTCCAATGGTGCTGAGCTTTTTAAGGGTGTCACCAGAGTCGCCCCTACAGTTGTTAAATACTGATTGGAGGCCACTAAGAGAATAATGAATAATATTGACTGCACTCTTGAGCATAACCTGAAGAGTGCGATTTCTTTGCTTCGCGATGAAGTATTCCAGAGGTGGTTATCGGTTGAGGAGGGTTCTCAACCGGATCATCTTAATTGGGATTATTTCAAGGCCATCTTCTAGGGAAAGTAAGTGGGTGCAAGCTATGTGGGTTCATGAATCTTACGCAAGAAGATAGGACTGTGGCCGAGTATAAGACTGAGCTGCTACGCTCGAGGGATGGTAGCATCTGAGTATGAAAAGTGTATTCGTTTTAAGAATGGTTTGAGGGACACTTTCAGGGTTTTAATAGCTTTCTAGAGGGAACGAGAGTTCGCCATTCTAGTGGACAAGGCAAAGATCGCCAAAAAGGTTAAGCGCCTAAAGGGCCAGAACAGGAACCAATGGAGGGGAAAGAATAAGAGGGATTTGGAGCCCTCTAATTCTGATCAGAGGCCTAAGAAACGGGTTAAACTTATGGGCCTTCTAGAGTAGGAGTTCCAGTTACTCCTACTAGGGTTCAGCCATATAATGACTGTGGTAGGCACCATCCGGAAGAGTATTGGAGGAAATTGGGGGCATGTTTGCGTTATAGGTCGATGAATCATCGTATTATAGAGTGCCCACAATGTTTAGATCAGATAAAAGCTTCAATTTCGGGTTTTGTTCAGCTTTAGAGGGTAGTATAGCAGCCGCCTAAGGGCTATGGTCCGGCCAGGGGTGGTAATGACTTGGGCAGAGGACAAAGAGCACCGAGTAGAAATGCTAATCAAATTAAGGTAAGACATCTGACATTGGTGTATGCTGCTTGACATCGTGAGGACAGAAACGCCCCTGGTGTGATTACAGGTACGTTTCTTATTTATGATGTCTCTTATATTGTATTGATAGTGTCGAAACCATGTTTTGAAAAACAAAAAAAAATTAGCTGTCGACTTAAAAAAATGAAACGAAAATTGGAGTCGCCACCGACCCCTTATTAAGGTGTGGTCGGCTCACATTGAAAATGATTTTGGTCTACGAAATTTGAGAAAACAGGTTCGGGTATCGGTTACGCACAAGGAAGGGTTAGCACCCTCGTAACGCCTAAAATTGGTACCGAATTGATTAATTAAGGTCTTAATTTCGAATATCGAAAATTCGTGAAGAATTTTAAAAAATGTGGTCCTCCCTTTCATTAATATTAATTTTATAAAAGATGCTTGGATAAATCGATGCGGATGCTAAAGACCCCCTTATCTTAGAGTAATAAAATGTCACACCCAATACATTAGGGCACGACATTTTTAGTCCTTGAGAATAAGCTTGTCTTTGATTTCCAAAACTTGTGGTGAAGTTTAAAAAGGATATTCAATTGCTTTAAGTCAGATGAGAAATCAAAACCCAATACATTAGGGCACAATTTATCAAAATTCCTAGCATTTAATATAGCCCTTATTATTATTTTAAAAATTCTCATCTCGAGGAATCAACATATCATGTCCAATACATTAGGACACAACGTATCAGATTCCCTAGAATGAGCTTTTATTTATGTGTTTTGATTAAAGAAAATTTTTGATTATTTAGATTCAACGAGGAAAATTGGAACCCAATACGTTAGGGCTCAATTCTCTCGAAGATTCCAAATTTCGAGTATTGCGTTATTTTTGAAAACTTTTGTATGAAATAACTTTGACATTTGTAATCTTTTGAATGAATAAAAAACGATTGAATAATAATGTACAACACAAAGGATGATTTGTAAATAACATACACTAATGAAATACAAATAATCAATAGGTAAATACAAGCAAGCATAGTAACAATACTCTCAATCATACATTATGTCAATGCTAATAATATCGACATTCAAAGAATAAACGAATTATCAATACAAAAAAATGAGTTATATGTGTAAAATTTTAAAATAAACAATATACATATATGAGTTTAATAAGTCAAAAATGAAGATAAAAAAATAAATACTATAAAAATAATATCAAAATGAAGTTTAAAGTGAATATTGTATATGAAGAAAACCAAAATACATGAAATAATATATACATATTAATTTAAATAATATTACACATGGATTGGAAAATTTCTTATGATAATATATGTATAATAGTATGTATAAAAGATTGATATAAATCGAGTATATAATGAAAGAAAATTTTAAATGAAACAAGTTATATATGTAATAAGTAAAAAAATGTAAACATGAAATCGATGATACATTAGGTGTATACGTATAATAATAAAAAACTTAATACAAATTATATATAAAAAATGTTATTGACTTTTAAAGCACAAAAGTATATATATACATAAATATTTAAAAAACTATCATAAAAATAAAATTATTAAAAATATATAGATAATATTAGATTAACATAAAATATATACTAATATATTAGATAAGAAAAAGAAGCAAAATCAGTATTTAATAAAGTAATTTACGTATATAAAAAAGTAAATATACGAACTAATGTAATAGTAATACCAATAATAACAAAAGTAATAATAATGAACTAAACAATTTTAGCAATAATAACAAAACAGAGGATAAAATTGGCATTAAAGCAGTAATTCAGGAGAGAAATCTAAAATAAATAAAAGGAAAAGTCCAAATTACAAAGCGCGAATGACATGGGGGACTGAAAGGGGAATATTCCCCACCCTCCAAAACGCAGCGTTTCATGCAAACTCAATTAAAACAAAATAATAAAATGCGGGGCAAAATTTAAAGAAAATAAAAAGATCTACTTAAACACGCTATAATAATCAAGGGACCACTTGCGCAAATCACCCAAAAAGGGTCAAAACACGCGGATCCTTCCCCGGGTTGGCTCACCATACGGGTCGTAGGCCTCTAAACGGCGCCGTTTTGAAACCAATGCCTCGGCATAAAACGACTTCGTTTCCGGTACTGCCTATAAACTAAAAAAACCCTAAGTATCAGCAGCCCCTTTTTATCTTGAAGGAGAGCCTAAAGCAGAGGAGCACCCCCATGGGCCGCTTCAACGTCGGAGTCCCTAACCATCTGGTTCTGATCGGAATTAATGGGGGGTTCGACGGCGGGCTTAACCAAGTACGGGCTCTTCCCTTTTTTTTTGTTACTCAGTTTATGAAAAACAAATCCAAAGAAAAAAGAAAAATAATAAAGAATAGGAAAAAAGGAAGATCAGAATCGGAAATCACCTCTAAAGTATGCTATATTTGCTGTTTTTGAAAGTCTTTTCTATATCCTTGTATTGATGTTGTGTCCAGTTACAAATTCTGGAAAATGGCTTTATAGCCGAAGATAAAATGAAATAAAAAATACAACCAAAATATCTTTCGCTCTTTTCTATTTGCTGTTGTTTTCTGTTCGTTTTTTGCTTGTTTGCTTGTGTATAGGTACGGCCGTACGGAGCAGGAGGCATGAAGGCGTGCGTGGCAGCAGCGCTGGAGGCCCATTGTTGCTGCTAGGGTTTCTGTCGTGTTGGGCTGCGTTGGGCCGTGATAGTGTCTAGGTTAGATGTAGTTGGGCTAGGTTGGGCTTGGGGTAGTGTCTGGGCTATTTTATTTGTAAAATTGGGCCGGGCAAATTAGGTATTACAGATAGATAAGGATCAACATATTCCTACATAGCTAACTCTATCTCTGATAACTTGGGAATTACTATTGAGAGTCTTCGGGTAAGATTTCTGTATTGAGTCTGTTAGGTCAATCGGTTCGAGTAAATAGACTGTATAGGAATGTATAGCTAGAAGTACAAGGGGTTGTGTTTCCAGCAAATCTGATCAAGCTACCATTTGGAGAGCTCGATTTGATTCTAGGTATGGACTGGCTGGTAGAGCATTGAGTCAGTTTGGATTGCGTGACTAAAAGGTTAGTTTTGAGAACTAGGGATGATGTAGAGGTTGTTGTGATTAGCGAGCGTCGAAATTACTTATCTAACGTAATCTCTGCTCTAGTAGCTGAAAAACTGGTTAAGAAAGGGTGTGAAGCATATCTGGCTTACGTAAGTATTTCAGCTTCTGGGGACTCTTCTGTTGAGAACATCAGAATAGTGAAGAAATTTTTGGATATTTTTCCCGAGGAGTTACTGATTTTACCTCTGAATTGGGAAGTTGAGTTCGACATTGAGCTTCTATCGGTTACAGATCCGGTGTCCATCACTCATTATTGAATGGCACTGAAGGAGATTGCTTAAGGCACAGCTTCAAAAGCTTCTGGATCGTGGGTTCATTCATCCTTGTATATCTCTGTGTGCGGCGCCGATTTTGTTTGTAAAGAAAAAAGAAGACACCATGAGGATGTGCATTGATTACTGACAGTTGAATAAGTTAACTATGAAGAATAAGTACCAACTTTCGAGGATCAGTTTGATCAGTTTCGTGGGGTTTCAGTATTCTTGAAGATAAATCTCCGTTTCAGGTATCATCAGCTTAGGTTTAAGGAAGCTGATATTTTTAAGACGGCTTTTAGGACTCATTATGGGCACTATGAGTTCCTAGTCGTTGCCTTTGGTTTGACGAATGCTCTAATTGCATTCATGGATTTGATAAGCTGGGTTTTTCAGCTGTATTTAGATTAATTTATCGTAAACTTCATCGATGATATTCTGGTGTAATCTAAAACCGAGCATAAGCATGATGAGCATCTTAGAGTAGTTCTCTAGATACTCCGAGAGAAACAGCTCTATGCTAAGTTGAGCAAGTGTGAATTTTTGTTAAGAGAAGTAACGTTTCTGGGGCACGTGGTTTCTACTGAAAGGATTCGAGTTGATCCTAGAAAGATTGATGTTGTACTTGATTGGAAACATCCTAAGAATGTTTTTGAGATCAGCAGTTTTTTGGGTCTTAGGAGTTATTATCAGAGGTTTATTGAGGGGTTCTCGTTGATTACAGCTCTTCTGACTAAAATTCTATGCAAGAATGTTCCTTTTGTCTAGACTAATGTGCAACAATAGAGCTTTAAGAAGCTGAAGTCTATTCTAACTCAAGCTTCTATTCTGATACAACCTGAAACTGATAAGGAGTTTTTGGTTTATAGTGATGCGTCGCATGTTGGGTTGGGATGTGTTCTGATGCAAGATGGTAAGGTTGTGGCTTATGCGTCTCGATAGCTTAAGTCACACAGGGAAATTATTCGATGGATGATCTTAAGTTGGCTGTCGTGGTTTTTGCCCTGAAAATTTGGAGGCACTATCTGTATGGTGAGAGGTTATCATCTACACCGATCACAAGAGCCTGAAGTACCTCATTACTTAAAAAGAGTTGAACCTTAGGCAGCGTAGATGGATTGACTACTCAAGGATTACGACTGCATGATAGAATATCATCCAGTAAGGCCAATGTGGTGGCCGATGCTCTTAGTCATAGAGTAATGTCTGATTTATGGGCGATGTTTGCTCGTCTTAGTTTGTTTGATGATGGGAGTTTGCTAGCTGAGTTGCAAGTTAAGCCGACATGGATTGATTAGATTCGGGATAAGCAATTGAGGGATGATTATTTGATTCTGTGTTTTCGTCAAGTAGAAAGTGATAGTGCGTCTAACTTTGGGCTGAATAGTGATGGGGTTCTTTGTTTTCGAGGACGGGTTTATGTATCGAACGACTCCAATTTGAGACAGTCTCTTATGAGGGAAGCGTATAATAGCCCTTATGCTATGCATCCCGGTGGAAATAAGATGAATTGGGATCTTTGTGAACTGTATTAGTGGCCGGGTTTGAAACGAGAGGTAACATATTTTGTTTCTCGTTGTCTGACGTACCAACAAGTTAAGGCTGAGCACCAGTTGCTTTCGGGTTTGCTTCAACCCGTTAAGATTCCCTTATGGAAATTGAAACGTGTGACTATGGACTTTAACACCTACTAAGAATGATTCAGTTTGGGTCATCATGGATCGATTGACCAAGTCTGCCCATTTCATTTCGGTTCGAACGGATTATTCACTACATAAGTTGGCTCAGCTCTACATTTCTGAGATTGTGAGACTTTTTGGGGTTCCAATTTCAATAATTTCTGATAGGGATCCTCATTTCACTTCTCGATTTGGGAAAAAACTTCATGAGGCTTTGGATTCGAGATTGGACTTCAATACTGCGTTCCATCCTTAGACCGATGGTCAATCTGAGAGGTGATTCAGAAACTGAAGGATATGCTTCGGAGTTGTGTAATTGATTTTTGAGGGAGTTGAGAGGATTTTTTTGCCTTTAGTTGAGCGCGTCTACAACCATAGTTTTCAGTCTAGCATTCAAAAAGCACCTTACAAGGCTCTGTATGATCGTAAGTGTCGTACTCCGCTATGTTAGACTGAGTTGGGTGAACGACGAGTTTTGGGTCCTGAGTTGGTTTCCAAGATTGAAGACAAATTTAGACTGATTTTGGATCGTCTTAAGGCGGCTTCTGATAGACAGAGGTCCTATGCAGATCTAAAAATGAGGGAAATTGAGTACTCTGTAGGGGATTATGTATTCCTTAAGATGTCTCAGTGGAAGAAAGTTCTACGGTTCGGACGTAAGGGTAAGTTGAGCCCTAATTTTATTGGGTCATATCAGATTCTAAAGCGTGTGAGATCAGTCGCTTATCAGTTAGAGCTACCTCCGGAGTTAGATCGTATCCATGATGTGTTTCACGTCTCTATGTTGAGGCGATATCGGTCTAACCCATCTTACGTATTTTATGTTGAGAAGATTGAGGTTAGAACAGATTTGACATTTGAGGAGGAGTCGGTTCAGCTTTTGGATCGAAATGTAAAGATTTTGAGGAAGAAGTCTATTCAATTAGTTAATGTTCTGTGGAAAAATCATGGCACTGAGGAAGGCATGTCGGAACCTGAGACTCGATGCGTCAGCAATATCCTCATCTATTCGGATCAGGTAAATTTTGAGGCCGAAATTTCTTTTAAGGGGGTAGAGTTGTAACGCCCTGACTAATTTAACTTTGTTTCTGTTAATTCTATCATAACTGAGTATTTGCTTCAGTGGCTAAGTGTTTTGATTGTGTTTTTAAGGTACTGAGTTCAAGTCCCACTCTTTGGAAAATTTTATTATTTTTTATCCTATCCTTATCCTTGGCGGTTTGGCTTATATTCTATTGCTAGTCAAATCATAACAAAATGAGCTTGCTATTTCGAATGGTAAGGTGTCTTGCTTAAAGTCTCGTGTTTGAAACCACGTGTGAGCGTGGATGATATTTTTTGCTTCAGTTGTATGGTAGAAGTTCGGTGTAGTTGAAATTCTAAGGTAGTTGGATGTGGTTAGTGGGTAAGATTTTGTGAGATAATGTTGGTTAATGAGGAGTTGGGGAATTTAGTGGTTTTTTTAAAATTTATTTTTATTTTTATTTTCCCTAAAATCCCTCTCCACATTTTGACCTTTTTTTTCTTTTTCTTTCTTCTTTCCCAAAGTTTGTTTTTTTCTGAAGTATTTCTCTCCCTTTCCTTTCCTTGCAAAATTTTTTTATGTTGCTTCCCTATTCAATTTTGACCGCCATTTGTGTTGTCGCCGTTGTGGTTTTTGGGGATTCTTCAATTCGTTCTGAATAGGTAAGCTATTGAGTAGTTCTTTTCAGTATTAAGTTGTAGGGAATTTTAGTTATGTTTAACAGAATCCGTTGATTGTGTTTGTTACTTCTTGTTTAGGGGAAAGACAAAAAGTGGCTGGTGCTTCTCCATCGATTTGAGTGTTGTGTGTTCGGCTCGTTGGTGGCAAGTGTGTTACGCGTATTTCACTTTTGAGAGGTTTTAATCGGAATCAAATTATTGGTTGAGTTCATAAATTTATTGCTAAGTAGTGTTTGGGTTACTATTTTTAGGTTTCAGTGGTCTCGGGATCGCTTTTACATAAAAAACAAACCAAGTATGTAACAAAAATGTAAGAAAACGAGGTGCGGCAAAAGCTAAAAAAGTGGCCTGTCGATGCCACACGGGGGTATGGCCAGCCTTGTGCAACACACGACCGTGTGACGGAAAAGTATGTGGCCATGTGGGTCACACAGCCTAGGCCGATTTGGGCATGTGGGTCACACGAGCAGGGCCAATATGGGCATGTGGGCCCACACGGGTAAGCCATACGGGTGCATGGGCCAAAATTCTGAAATTTTCCCTAAGGTCGCACATTTCGTTCCAATTGACTGTGGGCTTTTCATAGGGTCGGTAAGGGCAAACCAAACCCTAATACATGAGATCTGCTATTATGAGAGACTGTTTTGAGTATTAAGAAAACCGATATGTATGATTGGACTGTTTTATATAAATATGTATGATATCTGTATATAAGCATGCGGGACATGTTAATTCTGTTATACATGTTTATCTGTTATCTGTATCTGTATATGGGGTGGGATTTGTATATGTGGAGGAAGTATTCTATGAGGCAACATTTCGCCGATATATTGGCAGCTTGCTATAAACTATTCTGTGGCAGCTTGGCTACAAACTATTCTGATAAGTTTCGTATAGACACTATGAGGTGTGTAGGGATGGGTGGGTGTTTTATACCCCACGTGGTGTGTTAGGATGGGGGTAGGAATTTGCATATCTGTATGACTCTGTTATTATCTGATTTTGCTAAGGACTTATGTCCGTATCTGATCTGTTACATGAGAAATCTGAGTTTATGTGTATCAATGTCTCTGTTAAGTTACACACTGAGTTTTTGAAAACTTATGTTTGTTTGTCTGATCTGTTCAGGTAATTCTTAGGCATAGGCGGGTCGGTGCAACGGAGGCTCAGTGGTCACCACTAGTTCGCGGACTATTTTTAATTATCGATTTTATTTAATTTTTTTTGTTTTTCTTGAGAGTTTTGTAATTTTGGAACTCTCCAAGCTTTTGGGTCTCTTTGGGTTATGTTGTTGGTATTGGTTTTGATTATGATTCTGCAATGCATAACAAATGATTTTTTAGAAGTAATGGTTTCACGTAAATAAATGTTTTGGAAAACGTAAACTTGATTTTCAAAATATAACGACTTTTAAGAAATCTGCTGCAACCTATGTTCTTTTGAAATAACAAACTATCGACGGTTTCAGTAACGAATATGACAAGAAATACGTTTTATAAAATATGGACTCTTTTAGCAATAAACTATACGAGGTTTTAACGTGATAAGGTTAGATGCGAAAACATTTCTTCGTAACACTCCCAGATTCAGCCATAACGTCTAGGCCGGGTTTGGGGTGTTACACCGCTAGACACTGGTGCCACATCTCCTCCCCCCTCATATCGGTGCTACCATATGCTTACCTTCCAACAATAAAATATATTTTTTAAAAACTCAATTATGGCCATGATGGCCTCATGATTGTGGGAAATTTTGGATGGTGCCACCACCTTGTCAGGCACCACCCATGATCCCTGTTCCAAAAATCCCATTTTGATAAATAATCTGATCGAGATACCATTTCAGATATTATTATATTTTATATTAATGGGGTAAAAAAAGCCTACAAATGACTTTTCTAAATATTAATATTACATTGATCTAATAATTGATAATTTAATATCCATCAATAAAGATATTATTATTAACCACTCAATAATAAATTTATGAAAGTTTCAAGTTGAATTATTAGATTCAAAGTTCAATAATTATATTTGTAAATCTCTTCCCCTTACCTCATTGTTATGTAATTATTTATGTATATACATTAGCCCATTCAAATAAAATAAAATATAAATAACCAACTATGAATTTTTTTTAGACGTGAAATATTCATTAACAAATTCATAACTTAAGGACAATTGGAATATAAACTTTTGTTTTTTTGTTTTTCCTTTTGAAGTAGAATGGTTTATAAGTTAATATTTTAATATCTGTTTTAAACTATTAAATTTGAAAAAATGAATTTAGAAAAAAAATAAATCCGTTTAAAATATGAACCGAATTCACACTAAAACATTTAAGCCTGAACCTAATTTATTTTTTATATTTAATATATTATATTGTATTATTTTTATGTATTGCATAAATTGTAACATATAAAAAAATAAATTCATAATAATATATAATACTATAATATAAATATTAAAAAATATATAAATTTAATAACTTTTGTTCCTGCAATAAAATAATTCTAATTTTAGGCTTGAGCAATGTAAACTGTTATATAATTCTAACATTAAAAGATGTAAACATTTTAGGCTCGAGTGGTGTGTTGCTTCCTGCAAGAAACATAATTCTAATTTACAAAGGTATGTAAACTGTTAGATTTGGTTTAAGACTCCTTTAGCTTTACCCCACCTTCTTATTTATCAAAAAAGTTTTAATAAATGAAAAATATATAAAATTATTAAATATTAAATTAAGTTTAATATATATTTAAAAACTTTAAAAAATAGTATGGACGGATTTAAAAGGGATTTAGATTAATTATTCATAAATATGAGTAGATTTAAACAAAATTTTAAGTCTATATTTAGGTCGAACTAAGTTTGAACGAGTATAAAATGTATTAATATAACGTGAACACCTTTGACCGAGATATGATTCTTTTGTAAAAAAGTACAATTCTTTGTGAGTAGTGTAGGATTAACAACTTCTCCTAGTGAAAGTGGATCAAAATTGATATCAGTACTAGATAAATGATGATTTATTATTTTTCACCAATCAAGACCGCCCATCCCTTTTATGTTTTCCAACAGGAAGACTAGTTCCAACAAAAAGAACTCAAGGAACATAGGAAGGGGTATTAGTATTCAAGTTAGTGGGCTTATTCTCACGTGAGAAGAATTAAAAGTATTAATAACAAGACCTTTTGTCTATTTTTAGGGGAAGGGATAGAACGGTTTTAAAATATAGTGCCTCCGGACAGCACACAGTTAAAAAAGCTTACAAGTTTACACTTTATGGAGAGGCAAAGAGAACTACTGAAAATCATACACAAACGTGGAGCATGCACATTTAGAGAACCAACTTAGATGAAGCAGCTACGTATGTCGATGGTGATGATTATACCGATCGACGGTTTCCGAGTATGGTTACTTGAAATTCTGTTTAAGTCCAGAATATTCTCCTCAAAGTAGAAGTGGTAGCGTGGGATGGCATAAATGAACGTTTGGTTCCCTTACTCGAACCCGGAAAATCATTTGGAACCCGCGGCATTTGAAATGGGAGGTTTCGCGGTAAAACTTCGAAATTTAGCATTCTAATCACTTGTTTGATTGATGGTCGAGAATTGAAATCAGGGTGAGCGCAGCTTAACCCCACAATCATCAACCGTTCCATTTGTTCCTCGTTGAACTTTCCCTCTAGTCGTGGATCAGCTGCTTCAATGTGCTTCGTTTTCGCATACAACCCCCAAAGCCACTCCACTATGTTTATTTCATTCCTATTTGCATTTGCCACTATAGGCCTTCTTCCACAAGCAATCTCCAGAGCAACGATCCCAAAACTGTAAACATCTGTTTCTTGGCTAGCCGTGCCCGATGAAACATACTCTGGAGCCATATACCCTAACGTCCCCCCGAATTTCGTGCTTTGCGGTGCTTTCTCATGGGACACAATCCTAGCCAACCCGAAATCTCCAAGTTTAGCATTGAAATTTGAATCCAACAATACATTGCTTGCCTTTATATCCCTATGTAACACACATGATTTGCATTCGAAATGCAAGTAATGCAACGAAGAGGCTAGTCCTTGGGCAATATCATACCTTACTCTCCATTCTAACGGCCTTTCTCCGTCGAAAAGATGGGAATCTAAACTGCCATTCAACATGAACTCATAAACAAGGAGTAATTCCTTCTTTTCATGACACCAACCAATTAGTTGCACCAAGTTCTTATGCCTCAATTGGCTAGTGATCCTTACCTCAGAAGCATACTCCTTTATGCCTTGGCTAGATATCGTTGATATCCTCTTAATTGCTACCTCAGAGTCCGAATCCTTCAAAAATCCTCTATAAACTGCACCGAATCCTCCCTCTCCTATTTTTCCGTCGCTCTGCGAAGTTATTAGTCGCTTCAATCAGTTCAGCAAATGTTCTTTTATTGGCTCCTCTAACCCTTTCGAACTCCTTGTCCATGGACCTAATTTCGTATACTTCATTTTTTTCTCTCCTCTTCTTCTTCTTCAGAAAAAGAAAGATCAAGCATATCCCAAAAAGCAATATGAAGGAACCAATAACAACAAATCCCACCTTCATTATGGTATTGAATTTAATATTACCTTTTTTATTCCCAGGAATCTGCAGATGTGAACTGAAATACCATGAATGAATGGTGTTCAACTCGTAGTAAATCCCCGTCGCAGATGCAAAGCCGAAAGTTACCCATTCTGACAAGTAATCCCTCAGATCAAGTTCATACTGCAGGCTTTGTTGGATGGTGGTATTATCTTCTCCAAACCCTGTAAAGGAAACCTGCAAAATTTTCGAACTCGCATTGTAACTGATCCAAACATCAATTATTTCCCCATCCAGACCACCGCTGTACCATTCGATGGTCTTATTCGAAACTACAGAGTTGATATCGATGCCGACGTGATTATTTTCGGGGTCCCAATCATTATGATAAGTATCGAATTCCACAGCAACGAAGGGGTTTTCAGTGGAGTTGAATAAGAGAGTCCCTGTTGCAAGACCGATCCCGCTTCCGTCGGGTGCATCAGGAACATGGTATTCAAGGGAAGCGACGAAAAAGGCAAGGCCGTCAGCTGGGGTTATATTGGTTTGAGCTAGGATGGAAAAGGTGAAATGGGTGGTGAAACCGGCAAGTTTCCCAGTGTATTTGTCCCAAAGATGCATTGGCTCGGCATATACGGCATGGCCACTCCTCCAAACCTCGAGATTGGTTAGTTGGATCGTTGAATTTATTGGACGAGCGTCACCTTTGTATCTTATATTGTCATTGCTAGTATCAAAGCTGGTGAAGTTGAAGGATTGTGAAGCTGCCCAAGGCAATATCAACATTAAAAACAAGATTCTAACATCCATGATCCAAGAAATGATAAAGCAAAACTGCATTGTAGGAGGGATTATTTAACGACTTAGTAGCAGCATAGTTAATATCGTCACAGATTATAGTTTATGATTATTTAAATGCAAAAGCCAAGCCCATCTCTTCCCTTATCACTTTACTAATAAAAATACACATTTATTACATTGCTTTCATCCTATTCAAATTTTGGTTTATTGCGGAAGGTTAAGTGACGCATTAACATTTTTCAATACTATATCAATATTTTCATTCTGAAAAAAATCAAATTCAAATAAAATA
Source organism: Gossypium hirsutum (assembly GCF_007990345.1). NCBI lineage: Eukaryota > Viridiplantae > Streptophyta > Magnoliopsida > Malvales > Malvaceae > Gossypium > Gossypium hirsutum. The sequence continues at coordinate 6,123,488 of NC_053449.1, read as the reverse complement.
TTAAAACTCAAGATAAAATTACTGATGTGACATTAAACTATTGAAAATGAATAATATTCTTGTTTTCATACAATCTTTTCTTTAATTCATATTCCAACCTTAATTTTATTTTAAAAAATACCTCTTCCAATCATCCATATTTATGCTTAAGAATGGGCTCAAAGGCAGGTTTTTATATTATTATTGTCATTTTCATTGTGTTAATACACAAAGAGGTTATGGCATCTTCAGAGATGGTGATAAGGGGTCCTTAGTCTAGGGTTTTTCTTATCCTTGTCTCTCTCATTTGAGTCCCAGACTGTATAAGGCATGGTAAGGTGGACTTAGCAGAGTACGAAGCCTTTCAGGATTGGATGCAAATGTCCGTGCACGGTGTCCACTTCATGTGAGCGAAGATATTATCAATGATCTTGTCGAGCCAACGGTTCCATGGATGTAAAGTCAGTGCAAGAAGATTGATGACTGCGAGGTGCTTGACAAGAAACCAGATGATAAGATATAACATTGTCATTGTCATTGTCATCATTATTGCTTTTGTTTTTGTTCTCGTATTTCTTATTGTTTTAGTTTCATCGTGGTTGTCACCTCATGAAATATTATTTTTTTTCCTCAGCTTTTCATCTTTTCAAATATTCGCAGTACCAAATAAATGAAGACAAATCCTTTTTGTGTATTAGGGGTTTTTTACAAAAATATTATAAAAAATAAAAATTTACTAAAATATTATCTTTTTTTTATTTACTAAAATATTATAACTTTTTTTTATTTATCAAAATATTATAATTTTTTTATTTATCAAAATATACAAAAAAAACAAAAAACAGAAAAAAAATCTGACAACAGCCTGATCAGGCCAATCACATTGGCGGCACCAATGGCACCAACGGTGCCAAAGGACGAAAATATAACCTATCTATAGTTTCAAGGACCTGACATGCAAATTTATCATTTTGAATTTTGAAAGTGAATTGCCACTTCTGTGCGTGTGGGGCGCACTAAAATTGAAATGTGGCTAATTGCCTTCTAAGCCCTCCTTATTTATTATTTTATTTTTATTCCTCTTCAACTCACTTTTTTATTTAATAAACAAGCCATCAGCCTATTTTTGTAGTTAAATAAGCTATTAATCTACGATTTTTACTCATAAAAACTCTTTATTTTATTATTAAAGTAAATATATTTTACCTAAAGTAAAGCTATTTAAAAAAGTTTACTTAATTTTTTTAAATTAAAGTAATAACTCTATTTTAATTAAGTTTTAAATTAAAATAGTTTACTTAATTTTTTAAATTAAAATAGAGTTATTAAATGAGAATAGTTTATTAAATTAAAATAGAGTTATTAAATGAGAATAGTTTATTAAATTAAAATAGAGTTATTACTTAATTAGAATTCTAAGTATCTTAATTATCACTTAACTAATATTAGATTTAATTAAAAAAATTAATAGAAATACCAGTCATGCCTTATTGAAAAACCAGAAGTAATAATAAAACTGATCACCCATAAATGTAACCCAAATAGAAAAAATAAATTCTAATTATAAACTATTCTCATCAAATTTAGTAAATTTTTTAAATAAACTATTCTCATCAAATTACCAAAATAATACATAAAGTGCAAATTAGTTTATACTTTTTTAAATAGCTTTACTTTAGGTAAAATATATATACTTTAATAATAAAATAAAGGGCTTTTAAAAATCGTAGATTAAGAGCTTATTTAACTACAAAAATAGGCTGAGGGCTTGTTTATTAAATAAAAAAGTGAGTTGAAGAGGAATAAAAAGAAAATAATAAATAAGGAGGGCTTAGAAGGAAATTATCCACATTTTAATTTTAGTGCGCCCCACATGCACAGCAGCAGCAATTCAATTTCAAAATTTTAAATGGTAAATTTGCATGTCAAGTCCTTGAAACTACAGATAGGTTACATTCTAGTCCTTTGGCACCATTGGTGCCGCCAATCTCTTTGGCACCATTGGTGCCGCCAATGTGATTGGCCTGATCAGGCTGTTGTCAGATTTTTTTTTTTCTGTTTTTTTTTGTTTTGGTATATTTTGGTAAATAAAAAAAAGTTATAATATTTTGGTAAATAAAAAAAAGGGATAATATTTTGATAAATTTTTATTTTTTTTATAATATTTTTGTAAAAAACCCGTGTATTAATTTTTTAAGTGGCGTACGTTATATGTGATATATACGTATAACTTTTGTCATTATTTGATATTTTTTATTTTATGTAATTAATATAATTAATCATTATTAAATAATCTAAATATGTAAACTATTCTAATAATAAAAGAACTTAAGTAGTAATTAAGGTAATTGTGTAAGATTAAATATTTGTACGAAATAAATCTTAAAATTATACATGAACTTTGATATAATTTGTAATAATATAGATTTCGATTTTGTGTAATTTTATACATAAAATTTTGATTTGATTCAATCCTCACAAATTTTTAATATAATTATTGATATAACATCATTTTATGTTTGTATATTACATACACAAATATTTATATTAATTAGTATAAAAATAAATTGATGTATTTATTTCTTTAAATGTGTATGATTGAATCAAGATTAAAGTTTTCTGTATATATTTAAAATGCAATCAAAGTTTTATGTGTATAATAATCAAAATTCATGTATCAAATTGCACATTAAATCACATTTTTTATATAATTTTAAAATTTAACCCAAATTGTATTTGTACAAAGTTTAAAAGATAGATATGTTGCAAATCCACCCCTTTACTTTTCAATATTCATTATTTTGATCTATACAAAATTGATGTAAACACAATTAGTTATATTATCAATACATTAAATAATAATGTTATTTAGAAATCTAATCGATCCATATGTACTTTTCTTATAATAACACCTTGTGTATTATTTCAAAGCATGATTTTTACTCAAAATTATTTTATCTTTTTTATATTTAAAATTTAGTCTTTTTACTTTTTGAATTTAAAAATTTACGTTAATTTGTTAACAATGTTAAAATTATTTTGTTAAATTTGCCAGTATGACATTTTGAAATTTAAAAAAAAAGATTACTTAGTATTCGTGTAACAAAAAATAACATTGTAACAAACATTAATTTAATAAAGAAATTTAATGGTGCTAACAATTCTTAGAAATTCGCATAATCATTTTAATTAGAACAAATTATTTAGATTAACTAGTGACATTATCAAAGTTGAGGTACCAAATTATATAAAAATTAAAGTATATAAATTAAATTCGAAATTTGAGTGAAATATAGGAATCCATTAAAATTTAATCCTTCTTATAATCTAAAAAAAGGTAGATATTTTAAACCCAAAAATATCAAGTTTTGAAATAGATATAAGGTTCCTATAAATTGAAGGTACATAAAGAGTCTAAATAAATCTAAGTGATAACCAGTATCCAAGACAGGACAAGTTGTGTATATATATATCAAATCTTCGGTTGAGTTTATGGTTTGGATCAATAGGAATCTTTGCATCATGTTGAATACAGGAGTAGTAGCACCAAAATTAAACCACTAACATTATTAGAAATAAGTTTGATTTAAAAGATATAAAAACATAAAATTTACTTTTCTTTTCAAACTAAGCTTTGCATTTTTGACAATATTTCATAGTGTTCTGCTTGCTTCCAGAAGTGACAATTATCCACCATTTGTTCCTTTTTCTTGCCAATAGAGACATTGACAGGCAAGTTTTTCTTCTTATTAAACTTGTTGGTTTTTGTCTTAAGTCCTTTACTAGCTCCTTTACCCATAAGGTTGATGGAATTACTACCTTGACTTTTTAACCTTACTTCTTCCTGAACAAGCTTACTAGCTAATTCATTAATATAGTATTTATCTTTAATAGTGTTATAGTTAATTTGAAGTGACCCATAATTTGAAAGTAATGAGTTCAGTATGAATTGCACTCAAAATAGTCGTCCACCGTCATAAAGTTTTTAATTTTTTTCAATATTAGTCATCTCAATGATATGAATCCTCAATCATAAGATGTGAAAGAAAAAAATCAATAATCTCATAAAATTATATAAAAATAATATATTTTTTCAATTCAGCTCATAATACTACATGTAAAATCTTTAAAATTTAGATAATAAGCAAATCAAATCCCTAATATTACATAAATAACTATTATAAGATCTTTAGAATAATATTTTATAAGATCTTTAGAATAATATTATTTTTTATTTTTTGGTAATGACAAACACATTTATATATCTAATGGAAACATCTTTCACAAAAGTCTTGTCAATACAGGTACTCTATGGCAATCTCGATGTGTGAGGGAGGGTTTTTTACTAAATTATTATAAAAAAAATAAAAAATAACTAAAATATTATAACTTTTTTATTTACCAAAATATTATAATTTTTTTATTTACCAAAAACAAAAACAAAAAACAGAAAAAAAAACCTGACCGATTTGACAACACCCTAGTCGTCCAAGGTGATTGGCGGCACCAAAGGTGCCAAAGTCATTGGCGGCACCAATGTTATAATAGGGCCGGTTGGTGGGGGGGAGAAGGAGAGGGAAAGAAAGAAAGAAAGAAAGAAAGAAAGAAAAAGAAGGAAAGGAAAGGAAAGGAGAAGAGAAAAAAGAAAGAAAGAAGAAGAGGAAAGGAGAAGAAAAAAGAAAAAAAAAAAAGGAAAGAAAAGGAAAGGAGAAGAGAAAAAAAAAGAAGAAGAGGGAAGGAAGGAAAAAAAAGAAAAAAAAGGTAATTTTTGTTATAAATTTAATTTTTTTTGTAATATTTGTGTGTTAAAAATTTATGTTATGCACATTATATGTATTTTATTATTTTATTTAGCATATATATTTTATGAAATATATTTAGAATGAAAAAATTCATGGTATGTACATTGTATGTTGATTAGGGATTTTTTTTTATGAAATTTACTTAGGATGTTGAAATTAGTTGTTTTAGGAAAATAGCATTAAAAGTAAAATGATAAAGAAATATGTTTAAGAAAACATAAAATATGAAAAGAAAAACGGAAATTGTATATTCACCGAAAATAATAAAATGCGAAAAAAATTGTATATGTAATAAATTTCAAACATAATGCATTGAAATAATGTAAAATTGTAAAATTAAAAATTACGATATTTTTTAAAATAATAAAATGCGGATAAAAAAATACGAACAAATGACCGAAGTAAGAGTGTATTAGTAAATTTTTTAAAAATTCAGAAATAATTAATACAAATAATTGAAACAAAATGTACTGAAATAATATAAAATAATAAAATACGAAAATAATATATTTTTATTGAAAGTAATAAAAATCGGGAAAATAATACGAGCAAAGGGCAGGGAAAAGGGTTTTTTTTCTAGTTTTTACCAAAATATTAAAAAAAACCAAAATATTATAAGCTTTTTTTTATTTACCAAAATAATAGAGGAAAAAAAAAGAGGGTGATGGAGGGGAATAAAAAGGCGGCCCTAATGGAGAGGAATAAAAAGGCGGCACCAATATGTGGCTAATTGCCTTTTAAGCCCTCCTTATTTATTATTTTCTTTTATTCCCTTCAACACTAAATTAATAAATTTCAAACATTATGCACTGAAATAATGTAAAATTATAAAAGACTAAGTTTATGATATTTTTTAAAATAATAAAATGCGGAGAAAAAAATACGAACAAATGACAGAAGTAAGAGTGTATTACTAAATTTTTAAAAAATTCAGAATAATTAATACAAAATATTTCAAACAAAATGTACTGAAATAATATAAAATAATAAAATAAGAAAATAATATATTTTTATTGAAAGTAATAAAAATCGAGAAAATAATACGAGCAAAGGGCAGGGATAAGGGTTATTTTCTTACACCAAATTAATTTAAATAACACACTAAATTAATAAATTTGAAACATTATGCACTGAAATAATGTAAATAATAACACATATCTGATGCGGTTAATAACGCGGTATGATTTATTATTTGTTAATCACGAGTTCTATTTATTTAAAAAGGATATACGCAGTATATACAAATAAATCATGTTATCGTAATATTTTTTCTGTAATTTAACACTATCAGGACTCGTTCCGAGTATTAAGGGGCAGTGTGAGTGTTTTAAAGAAAGCTCTGGATGCACGATTGATGCCGTACTTGGAGCTAGCCGGATTTGGGTCAGTAGCATTGATCTGGTCCTTCGACTTGCACTTTGATTTCTTATCTGTGCTAGTGGAGCGGTGGCGCCCGAAGACCCACACTTTTCATTTTCCGTGTAGGGAGTGCACGGTGATCTTGGAGGATGTTGCATTGCAGCTTGGGCTCCCAATTGACGAGAGTCCCGTAACAGGAGTATCTTCATTTATCGATCCGGCTGTACTTTGTTATCAGCTTCTAGGAGGCTCGCCAGGGGACGGTGAGTCATATTTTTTCGGCATAAAAACATGGCTAAAAGCCAAAATTGGACAATTATTAGCGACTGCCACTGAAGGTGAGTTGATGTGCGCTGCTCGAGCGTACATCATGCATATCGTAGGGGGAGTACTCATGCCTGATGCAAACGGCGACAATGTGCATTTGATGTACTTACCCCTGTTAGCTGATTTGTCCACTGCTAGCTCGTATAGGTGGGGCTCCGCCGTTCTAGCAGCGTTGTACCGGGAGCTTTGTCGGGCGACAAACCCGGATGTTGTAGACATGGGCAGATGCCTCATACTGCTACAGTCCTGGGCGCTCTATCGGCTGCCATTTTTGGCATCCGTTAGTCACCAACCGTATGTATATCCACTGCTGAACAGGTGATAAAATGTAAATTGTCATTATTTGTAGTCATAATATATTGACTAATGTTACCAACCCTAAACCCTATATTTTTTTTTGTAGGTAGAGTGTTCGTCCAGGTATCGGGAAGTTGTATACTGTCTCGATATACCGCCTCATGATTGAACAGCATGCCCGGGAAGGGGTAAGCTGCTATTCTAATATTCATGACATCTATTCTATTTCTATATCTTACTCACACATTATGGCTCTAACTCCTTACAATGTTATTAATCATGCAGTTTATATAGATGCCATACCGTAGGCCGAAAATTACAAATGTTGCACTCTTGTCCGCATACGTTGATTCCCACATATGGTGCACTAACGCACCAATTATCAATTTCAATGTAGTCGAGTGGTATCACGGAGATCGGGTGCTACTACAGTTTGGCTGCATCCAACCTATCCCAGATCCGCCGTGCCAGGTGGGGAAAGTTCACGGCATGACTAAGAGAGGAAAATTTCAAATGGATTGGGGAATTAAGCACCAGAAATTTGTGGCACTGTGGAACGATCAATTGTGTCGAATACCTCAGATGGTTATGGCTACCGACCCGCAACCATCATTAGAGTATATACAATGGTACTATAGTTGCGGGAAGCCATATATACTTGGAGGCCAGTCGACTGTAATCCCCCCGCATGTGCAGTAACTTAGGGGATCAGACGCAGCGGGCCTGATGGATCCGGATCCGGTGGCATATTATCCTCCGCAACCAGCAGAGCCCGAGCAGGAGCCCTAGCCAGATCCCGAACAATCACAGTAAAATGTGGATTCACATGGCTATCATCCGGATTTGACGGGCAGTGACTATTTTCCGAGCTTCGCAGGGGGCGAATATACCTACGAGTTTAAACTGTTTGGATCCTACCCGCCGCAGTACGGCATGCCCGGCCCGTTCGACCCGTATCTGCAGCATCATGGGACTCATTCCGGTTCAAGTTCATCGGTGCCGAACAAGCCATAGGATTTTTCCTCTATGTTTGCCACACCCCCACCTGCGCCGAATGATGATGTTGGTCGTCGCCCAGAATGTGATTGTCGACCTCTGAATAGGTATACCCCTACGACAACATCATCGAGCCATCAATTTTAGGGGTTTAATGCACTTTTTGTATAAATTTAATATTTCTAATTTAATATTTGCTTACTTCTAAAATTTTTTGTATAAATTTAATTATTCTATTTTTTCATTATATTAAAGCTGAATCCAATTATAAATGCCTCTATTTTCGATATAATTTTAATAATTCCAAATGCGCACATGGTATTTTATAACTTAATTTGGATACAATTTGGATACAATTTAAGCATAAGCATAAGCCGAATAATAAAAATTATTTCAAATGAATTATACTTTTTATAAAAATATACATAAAAATTTTACAGCATTAGGTCAATTCCGACCCGATCCGGACGACTGTCCAACATTAAAGTTTCGGTTAGGGCATTTATTCCGACTATGACCACTAAACCTGCATATTCCACAACACTTTCCGTCAAATTTCTCCCTAATGCCCATCTCATTAAGGATTCTGCTTGACTGCGGACGACCCCTTGGATTCCTCCGTAGCCCTCTGTCTGGGAGAAGCTCGAAAGTCGTCGGCGGCACCTCCCACGTAGATAGGTCAGGCAGGACAGGGAACTCATTCTCCTAGACATGCAATGTGCGCTCCAGCGTGTACACATCATCAACATATTGTTCAGCATCAAGGTTGACTTTAGCACACGCTGCCACGACATGCGCACAGGGATAATGAAGTGTTTCGAACCTTCTACACTCGCACCATCTGTTCCGAAGATCAACTCCGTCGGACCTAGTTGGTATACCAGGTCGACGAATGATGGTCTTAGTAACTCGAAACGTTTCTAGTCGTCGTAAATATATTTCCACATTCATTGACCTCGCCAACCGACGGTTTGCAACCATTGCATCCCTGACATGTTCGACAAACACGTGTCCTGCCTGAATCTGGTCGACTTGCTGCTGACCCATTCTTGGTATCAAAGTAGCCAGCCTGTAGAAAGTAGTAGAAAATACTGATGCAATCGGAAGATGACGTGTTTTCAACAAGACAACGTTGATCCCCTTGACTAAGTTTGTGGTCATTTGGCCATAACGAAAGCCCTCGTCAAAACTTTGAGCCCACTGCCACGGCTCCATTGTGCCCAACCATTGTCGGAAAGATGTCTTTGTCTGCCCTTCTATGTCTCTCAAGTCGGATCATTCTTTGCCGGAAAATATGTGGCTCTAACTCGTACGGTGCATACTTATTAAGGAAAAATAAGTTCTAGTAAGTCGATAACATCAAACATTACAACATATATTGAAAATATAAGGTTATCATTTACCCATTGCCACGACTTGTCTCTTCCAGTCTGCATTCTTATAATCTTTGTGGAAGTTAGCCGCAATGTGACGGATACAGTAAACGGATCTCCACGGCACATCGGAACGCCTAATAGCTGCAATTAAACCCTTCCCTCTATCGAAGATGATGCAAATGTTATCGTTCCTAATAACATACTTCCATAGATTTGTGACGAAGAATTCCCAAGACTCCATGTTCTCTTTATCTACGATAGCAAATGCTATCAGGAGCACGTTTCTATTACCGTCTTGAGTAACCGCAAGAAGTAGGATTTTTGTATATTTTCCATACAGCTAGGTCCCATCCACCTGCACAAGTGGCTTGCAGTGGGGAAATGCCCGCACACATGGATCGAACGTCCAGAACATCCGATGGAAAATCTTTTTTACCGGCTGTAACTGGTCATCCGAGCCGTAATATGGCCTTGTCTGTAACTCAATCACAGTCCTCGATACGTACTCCCGCATAGCAGCTATCTAACCTTGAAGCTCGTTATACGACGAATCGTAATCCCCATACAGTTGCTCCATCACCATCTGTTTAGCTATCCATGTCTTTCGATATGAGGCTCGATACTGGAATCGTGCTTGCATTTCAGCAATCAGTACCGAAACTTAAATGGTCGGCATGTCCTTCACCATTGGCATGATACACGTACAGATTGTTTTCGAATCAAGTTTTCCATGATCTTCTGTCATACATGTTGATGTGCATGTATGAGGACAAACAAATTTTCGTATCTCCCACATCTGAGAACTTCTAATGAATGCAGCTCGTACCCGCTAATTGCAGCCTTCCGCTACTTTCCAACACTCCTCAACATATATTGTCGGAGTAGACATGGAGACTTTATAATCCACCGATATGTTCATGTTGTACCGTTTAATGGCATATACGCACTCTTCTTTACACCTGAATCTCTGGCCTATGAATAACTCCTCATCATCAGATGTTACGGCTAGCCCATGAGAATGAACTATTTCAGGGTACTCCGGAAACTCAGCTACATAAGCTGCATCAGGGTCTATGAGCGACATGTGTGGCCCAGGATTATTGTGTATCAAAATACGCCACATTTGCTCCCCGACCGAAGAAGCGTTAATGCCTTCATCGTTGTTGACATCTTCATCGTCAATATCATTAGGTACATCGTCCACATCGGGATTACCGTCACTATCGACCTCTTCATCCCAATGATCGCCAGCACCTTCTTCTTCGCCAGCACCTTCTTATTCACCACCAACCATATCAACATCGGGTGTAACATGCAGGTCGATATCGATCCCACCCATAGTCGATTCACTATCAACGTATGATATTGGAGCCACCATCCACGGTTCTTCAGCTCCGTCTTCATCATCAGATGCATTGACATCTTCATTTTGCTCCATACCGACTAACTCAGCAAATAAGTGAATCGGTGCATTCTTCTCACTCTCATTCCCACAGTAGATATCGACCATTGTCTCCACATCTTCGTCGTCTACAAGTTCCATTTCCACGAATTTGATCGGATTTGTCGAAACTTGAAACTTGTAGAAAATTTTTGATATCCTTCTCCCACAACGTCTAAGAATTTTTGCATTAATCATTGTCTTCATTTCATCGAACAAGACATTTCTATTAAATCTCATTGCTATTTGTTGCCGACATTCAAATACACATCCAACACTTGTTGTCAAGATGACTCCATCGAAATAAACGCATGCAAGAAACTTAGCATCCATCTTCAATATTTAATCTGTCAAAAAATAAACAAAATCTCATAAAAAATCTCGAACGGTAAATAAATTACTTAAAAAAATTTAATGTTTCAATTTGCAATTTTGTACATGAAAACCGTTTAACCACTAATCCTAATAACTAACACAATAATAATATTAATAATTTTATACTCTAAATAATACATACTAAAATTATTAATTAAGGTTTTACTAAAAATAATAACTAACTAACTATAATAATAATACTAGTTTTTTACTAACTAGTTTATTTTGGTAAATAAAAATAATAACTAACCATAATAATAATACTAGTTTTTTACTAACAATAATACTACTAAGTAACATCTTAATACCTTAATAACATCTTAATACTAACAATAATAATAATAATAATACAAAATATACAAAACAATAACAACAAGATAATCAATTTTTTTAAAAAAATACCTTCTTTTTCTCTTCTCTTTCTCTCTTTTTCTCTTTTTTTCCGCAACACCTCTTCTTCTTCTTCTTCTTATTTTCTCCCTTCAGCTGGACAGAGCTCGTGTTTATAACACGAGTAGTGCCGCCAATCAGTATGGCACCATTGGTGCCGCCAATCTCCTTTACACCGTCGGTGCTGCCAATAACTTTGGCACCTTTGGTGCCGCCAATCATCTTGGCACGACTAGGGTGTTGTTAAATCGGTGAAGGTTTTTTTTATTTTTTGTTTTTTTGGTAAATAAAAAAAATTATAATATTTGGGTAAATAAAAAAAGTTATAATATTTTGGTTATTTTTTATTTTTTTATAATAATTTAGTAAAAAACCCTGTGAAGGACCTAATGCCACAGGATAGAAACGACTGGTCTTTTAATCTCTTAAAGGACCTCATTTCATCAACGAGCTTTGATTCTCTATCTAAAACAGTGATTAATCTATTTGATAGGGATAATAAACTAATATGGACTCTTGATCCATCTGGTCATTATACCACAAAATCTGGTTGCTCCCTTCTAGCTTCAAGAAATATCTCGCCTACGCCACTGAGCAGATATCATTCTAAGACCTTTTGGAAACGTCTTTGGAAACTGAGGCTCCCTTATAAACTCATCTTTTTTCTTTGGAAGATTCTGCACAATAGTTTACCACTCAAGCATGAATTGCAAAAAAGAATCCCCATCACTGACACTCATTATTCATTCTGTGCAGAAAAAGCATTGAGATTTGAGATCATGTTTTCCTGAAATGCTCTTTTGCTAGAGTGTTATGGTTTGGTAGTATTTTTGAATTCAGGATTGATAATTTGAGAGATTTAGATTGGAATTACTTCATTGAATCATACATCCTTAATCCAAATATTTCTTTGACTAGTTCATCACTTGTTGCGGCAATTCTATGGAGTTTATGGAAATGCAAAAATGAGAACATTTTTGAAGCTGTAAAGGTTTGTCCATCACAAGCTCTTCAGATGGCATATTCGATGTCTACACATTGGTCTGAGGCTTTTTTATCTCTTGCTAATAAAGTCCAAATCGAACCCACCACACCTGTTGCCTTGGAATTTCCTTCATTCGGACTACAATTAGGATTGTCAGCGTTCATTACTTGGAAAAAAAGGTTCTTCTCGTATTGCTGGTGCCTTTACCATTGTCAATTTTGATGGGGGTAATTCTCAAGAAAAATAATGACTATTATACAGATAATTGGGACATAACCTTATTGAAGCTTCATCTTATAAGGGAAGTGCTCTAATATGCGTATAATATGAGCCATCTTATCAAAATTTACCTGCAGAAGGATCGTCAGCCTTTCAATCTTTTACAGAAAAAGCTTCAACGTTGGAGTTGGAAACTTAATCCGTGGACTGAAGACATCTTAAAGCTCCTACACATCGTCCAAGCCATAGAATGGGTTAATAACAAGCATTATTTCATGCAGAACTTGATCCAATGGACAGTAGTGACAACTAATAATTGGTTGTACTGCGCTTGATTAATATACCAAAAAAAATATGATTTTCACAAGTTTAAGAAATGGAATTGAGTTCGCTATTAAACTTGACCAAGAACACCCGATAAATTAATTTATTCTCCTTAATCTTTTCCCCTAATTACATAAACCTAAGTGAAAAATAAATTACAAAAACTTAAAATCACTTAGCCAGCTGTCTTAACCTAATGAATTCCTATGGACGGTTCCTTGAAACAAAGCAATTTCCAAGATGAAAAAGAAAATCACACAGTTCCTAAACTAAAAAAAAAGAAAAAGAAAAACTCTAAACCCTAAACTCTTCCCATTCTTTCCTTTCTCTGTTGCTCTTGCATCGCCGATGTCCTACCTCTAAGAAAACTGGTTCTCATCACGCCATTTGCATGAATGTCTTCAACTAAACCCTGAGTTCATCGAGTCTCCGTGTAATAGCCCGATTTTAGGCCTAGTCGGAACAGTGGTTTCGGGACCACAAATCCGACGAGAAAAAAAAATGTAATGGCTTGAATTTTTAGAGGTGTCGGAACGGTGATTCGAGATCACTAAATTCGACAAATGGGTAGAAAATATTATTAATTTAGTAAGTATAAGTTAAATGTGAAGTTAGGAAAATTTTTGAAATAGTGAATAGTGCACTAGAAATAAATTTTAAAATAATTAGAATCGAAATGAGGTATCAAGACCTCGGGGATTTTAAACCGAGCCATAAATATTTTTATAAATATTTATGGAGTGTTAAAAAGTTAGTATTAAAGTTTCGTTAAGAAATTTTAAAGTTCCGATAATTAATTGAACAAAAAGGACTAAATTGTAACAAATGCAAAATTTTGGAAAATGATTAAATAGCTTAAATGATAAAAGGAAGAGGGTTTAAAAGGCAAATAGACCCAAGGTCTATTTGGGCTGGACGGCAAAGGCATGAAATCAGCAAGAAAGTTAGAAGAATTAAGGGCAAAATTGGAATATTGCAAAATTTGCTTAATAAAGTTAAGACCAAAGTGGAATTGTCCAGATTTCTCTTCATTTTTCTAAATTCTCATCAGCTAAAACACCATGGAACGGCTTCTTCAAGCTGGTTCTTCATATTTTTATTACAAGTTCAATACTTGACTATTTCTTGAATTTTTTGTATTTTTATGACTTTTAAAACTAGGCCCACTTGTTAAATTCATTAGTTTTTGATTTTATGAAAGAAGTTGAAAGTTGATATGAATATGTGCTGGAATTATATGATGATTTATCATGAAATTAGAGCTTTAAATTGTTCATATGCTGATTTTATTGAAAGAATTGAATAGAAAGTGAATGTTTGGGACCTAATAGTAAAAGAGTTTGAAGATAGAGTTATATGTGGAAATGCTGAATTTCAATAGTCGTGTAACAACTTATAATGTCTAGGTAAAGTATTAATTGAGAAAATTAGATTAATTGAGGGGTTAATTGAGAAAGGACCTAATTGTATAAACTGTGAAATTTGGGGCAAAATGGAAATCAACATTTTGCACTAAAGCAGTTTTGGACAGCAGCAGTAGTGTAATTTTAAAAAATCACCAAAAATTGTATAGATTGAATTATAGGATGAATAAAATATGAAACTAAATCTTATTGAGTCTAGTTTTTTATAAAAGAAACGGTGTGAGCAATGAAATTGTAAATCATGAGATATATTAGATTTTGTGAGACAAGGTCAGAATGAATTCGGGTTCCCCTGTTCTGACTTTGGAAAATCATTAACAATTGTACAAAAATGATTATGAGTTATAATTTATATTTTCAGAATCATTAATGAGTCTATTTTTAGAAGAAACAAACGAAAACATCATCCAAATTCTGTACAATAAGAGAATTAATGTTTAGTGAAGAGTGGTCGGAACTGTCAGACAGCAAAACAGGGGAAAATTAAAGAATAAACTGTACTATTTTGCTGAACCAAAAATTCTGAAAATTTTCTGGTATGAAGATATGTGAGTCTAGTTTCAGAAAATTAACGGATCTTAATTTGGAGCTCTGTAGCTCCAGATAAAAATAATTTAGTGACTCTGACTCAGATAAACAGTTTTGAATATACATGTGAGTGAATAGTGAAATTATAGCTAATGTTGTTTAAGTGTGTTATACACATTAAGGATGTGGAATGGAGAGGAGGATGAGGAAAATTGAGAAATATATGAATGATTTGTGTATGATTGGTCATATGCTTGATTTTAATTGATAAACGATGAAATAGAAATGGTGCTTATATTTGTGCATTATTGGTCATGGTTTAAGCTCATGTGTGAAAATAAAAGTTTCATAGTATGTGTGTATGGTATATTCGGTATATGATTTGACATGAAATAATGTCATGAATGGTTTATGAATTAACACATGTTGGTAAGCCTGATACATGAATAAATGTTGTGCTCATCCATGCTTATAATGCTTATGCTATACGTGTATTTGGCTAACATATTTGGTGTATATGCTTAGACTTTGGCCAAGTAGTGGCTAGATTATGCCACGTTAAATTTATAAGTTATGCATCGAAATGGTTTATCGTGTGGTTAGTTCCAAAAAGAGTTATGTTTAAATACACTAGCTTGCAACTATGGTTGAATGATATGTTTATATCTTGTGTGATGTGCATAGAAACAAGTGTGGAAAGATAATGAAATAATAAGTTCATATGGCTGAAATTTAATGATTAAATGTTAATTTCATGAATTATACAATGTATGATGAAATGTATTCATTTTTGAAATGAGAATAAAATAAAAATGCGAAAAATCGAATAAATGATCAAATTAAGCGGAACGCCGGATTTGAGTACTTCTGATCAAGAGATAAAGTGATAAGTGGTAGCTTTAGCTACACTTATCTGATCAAGTGAAAAAGTGATAAGTGCTACACTTATCTGATCAAGAGACAAAGTGATAAGTGGTAGCTTTAGCTACACTTATCTGATCAAGTGAAAAAGTGATAAGTGCTATACTTATCTGATCAAGTGAAAAAGTGATAAGTGCTATACTTATCTGATCAAGTGACAAAGTGATAAGTGTTAGCCTTAGCTACACTTATCTGATCAAGTGAGAAAGTGATAAGTGGTAGCCTAGCTACACTTATCTAATCAGGGACAAGTGATAAGTGATCATACGTAAGACCATAGTTATACTATGGCAAAGTGAAAGTGAAGTACTCAATTTTCCGTAACCGTTCCCTAATTTGATTAAGGATGGTAAGTGACAAATGGGCCCAAAAGAATTAAAGTAAATGGATAAGTGGTAGTGTATTTATATCAGGACGATGTTGTTATTCAAGCTAAAGTGATATTTTCATTGCAAAATTAAGAATTTCATAAATGTGTTATTGAATGGTATAATCAATAAATATTGAGTTAAATGGTAAATACGTATTAGTGTTGAACTTGATGTCATTGAATTGTACGTGAATTAAATGGAAATTGCTAGTGATATGATCTAAATCGTGAGCATGAGAAATTGCGAATTGAAGGAAATGGAAATGAAGCATTGAATTGCATGAGTATGTATCGGGTCTCGTAAGCCCTAATTATTATGATTATAACATTTCGAGGATATACTGTGAAAAGTTATAGGAGCATGTTAATTATTTTGAAAGTTTTAATTTAGATGAAATTTTATAACTCGGTTAAATACGTTTACAAGTGCATGTGTTTTGGTAATGCCTCGTACCCTATTCCGGTATTGAATATAGGTAAGGGGTGTTACATTTAGTGGTATCAAAGCTACGGTTTAGTCGGTTCTCGGACCAAACGTAGCATATGTGAGCCTAGCTATACATGCCACGTTATTACTTTTGATGGTGTGATATCTCCGGGCTCTAACGAAATTGCTTTGTTGAGACAGAGATGATTTTCAATCGAGCTATTTTCGATAATGCTGAAAATGATATTGAGATAAATGAAATATGCTCACGTTATGTTGGAATTTGGAAAGGTAAGTATACAAATTTGTGATATGGATGTGTTCATGTATGAAAAGAGATGACTATAAGTTTAAAAAAAAGAGTTTATGTTGTGATAAGCTCATCCAAGTATGTTGGTGATTATATAATGCTATGTGCTCAACATACTTGATTAAGTGAATATGATAAGCGAATTTACTTAAATAGATGGAACGTGTGTATGTACATCTGCTTGAATAATTGAAATTAGTATGTTCATATGATAGAATCTTATGTTTAATTGTTAAATTAAAGATAATAAGATATTTTGTTTTATGTCTTTACTATTAAACCATGAATATTATAATAGTATGAAAAATTGAATTAGAAGTCAAATTGAGTAGAACGCAGGAATGAGTACTTTCGTTCAGTGATATGTGATGAATTGACGGAAAAGACCATGGTTTGACCATGGCAACATGTGAACATGTGATTATGTGATTCCGTATAAGACCATAGCTGGGCTATGGCATTGGTAAGTGATATGTGATTCCGTGTAACACCATAGCTGGGCTATGGCATCGGTAAGTGATATGTGATTCCGTGTAAGACCATAGCTGGGCTATGGCATCGGTATGTGATTTGTGATTACGTGTAAGACCATAGTTGGACTATGGCATCGAGAAAATGAAGTACTCAATTCCGTAAGACGTTCTCTAATTTGACAAATGTCGGTAAGTAAAATAGAAGCTAAGTATTGGAATTTAATTAGATATTAATATTGAGCTCGAGTAAGTAAATTCGTTGTGTGAAATTGCGAGTGACAGAAAACATTTGTAATAAATAGATGTGTTAATTTGCTTGGAATGAATTACGTGGTTATGATGGTATTACATTGATGATGAATACAAAATCATATATATATATATGTATCTATGAGAGCAAGTTGAAAGATTTATGACCTCACCATCACCCCCTTATCAATATTGTTCTATGACGAAAATTATCTTGATGAGACAGATATGTTTTTTCAACTGAGTTAATTCTAATAGTATAGAAATAAACACTAAAATGTTTGAGTGAAAATGTATTGATTATGAGTTGAAACTCATAAAGGTATGGATCAAAGAATAAAACAATTTTTTTATTGATAAATGTTATAATTATACAAGCATATGAGTTATGATATTTGGATTATGATGCTATATAGAAATTTTGATTGTGAATTAGTGATTTGAGTTAGAATTTTGTGTTGAGAACAAAAGTGATTAAAAGCAAATGTTTATTAAATGCTTTGAGAATGTGAACTTAGTAATGAATTGGCTATTTGTGATGGTATGTGTTATGCGCACTTATGTGTAAGATAAATTTGAGGCTTTACTACACTCACCCCCCATATTAGTAAAATGTTACAATGAAATTTATGAGATTTTGGTTGAATAAGCTTACGAGTGTAGTGTTACAGAAGTTCGTGTACGGGAGATTAATAATGTGGTTGGAAAAGTGAATGAATTAGCAAATGAGGACAATATAAAAAAAGAGAAATATTTGATAGTTCTGAAAACTACTCAGATTATCAAAATGGATATCATTCCATATGGATTGTAATTTTTCAATACTTTGTGTAGCTTCAGATGCTGAAATATTGCTATCCTGATTTTCTTATGAATCTATGTGATTATCTGTAAAAGATATGAAAATCCAAAATCATGTGTGAATTTGAAATGTACTGTGTGGAAGTAAATCATTAACCTACCATCTGGTAAGATTTTCGGGGACGAAAATCCCTAAAGGGGGGAGAGTTGTAATAGCCCGATTTTAGGCCTAGTCGGAACAGTGGTTTCGGGACCACAAATCCGACGAGAAAAAAAATGTAATGGCTTGAATTTTTAGAGGTGTCGGAACGGTGATTCGAGATCACTAAATTCGACAAATGGGTAGAAAATATTATTAATTTAGTAAGTATAAGTTAAATGTGAAGTTAGGAAAATTTTTGAAATAGTGAATAGTGCACTAGAAATAAATTTTAAAATAATTAGAATCGAAATGAGGTATCAAGACCTCGGGGATTTTAAACCGAGCCATAAATATTTTTATAAATATTTATGGAGTGTTAAAAAGTTAGTATTAAAGTTTCGTTAAGAAATTTTAAAGTTCCGATAATTAATTGAACAAAAAGGACTAAATTGTAACAAATGCAAAATTTTGGAAAATGATTAAATAGCTTAAATGATAAAAGGAAGAGGGTTTAAAAGGCAAATAGACCCAAGGTCTATTTGGGCTGGACGGCAAAGGCATGAAATCAGCAAGAAAGTAAGAAGAATTAAGGGCAAAATTGGAATATTGCAAAATTTGCTTAATAAAGTTAAGACCAAAGTGGAATTGTCCAGATTTCTCTTCATTTTTCTAAATTCTCATCAGCTAAAACACCATGGAACGGCTTCTTCAAGCTGGTTCTTCATATTTTTATTACAAGTTCAATTCTTGACTATTTCTTGAATTTTTTGTATTTTTATGACTTTTACAACTAGGCCCACTTGTTAAATTCATTAGTTTTTGATTTTATGAAAGAAGTTGAAAGTTGATATGAATATGTGCTGGAATTATATGATGATTTATCATGAAATTAGAGCTTTAAATTGTTCATATGCTGATTTTATTGAAAGAATTGAATAGAAAGTGAATGTTTGGGACCTAATAGTAAAAGAGTTTGAAGATAGAGTTATATGTGGAAATGCTGAATTTCAATAGTCGTGTAACAACTTATAATGTCTAGGTAAAGTATTAATTGAGAAAATTAGATTAATTGAGGGGTTAATTGAGAAAGGACCTAATTGTATAAACTGTGAAATTTGGGGCAAAATGGAAATCAACATTTTGCACTAAAGCAGTTTTGGACAGCAGCAGTAGTGTAATTTTGAAAAATCACCAAAATTGTATAGATTGAATTATAGGATGAATAAAATATGAAACTAAATCTTATTGAGTCTAGTTTTTTATAAAAGAAACGGTGTGAGCAATGAAATTGTAAATCATGAGATATATTAGATTTTGTGAGACAAGGTCAGAATAAATTCGGGTTCCCCTGTTCTGACTTTGGAAAATCATTAACAATTGTACAAAAATGATTATGAGTTATAATTTATATTTTCAGAATCATTAATGAGTCTATTTTTAGAAGAAACAAACGAAAACATCATCCAAATTCTGTACAATGAGAGAATTAATGTTTAGTGAAGAGTGGTCGGAACTGTCAGACAGCAAAACAGGGGAAAATTAAAGAATAAACTGTACTATTTGGCTGAACCAAAAATTCTGAAAATTTTCTGGTATGAAGATATGTGAGTCTAGTTTCAGGGAAAATTAACGGATCTTAATTTGGAGCTCTGTAGCTCCAGATAAAAATAATTTAGTGACTCTGACTCAGATAAACAGTTTTGAATATACATGTGAGTGGATAGTGAAATTATAGCTAATGTTGTTTAAGTGTGTTATACACATTAAGGATGTGGAATGGAGAGGATGATGAGGAAAATTGGGAAATATATGAATGATTTGTGTATGATTGGTCATATGCTTGGTTTTAATAGATAAACGATGAAATAGAAATGGTGCTTATATTTGTGCATTATTGGTCATGGTTTAAGCTCATGTGTGAAAATAAAAGTTTCATAGTATGTGTGTATGGTATATTCGGTATATGATTTGGCATGAAATAATGTCATGAATGGTTTATGAATTAACACATGTTGGTAAGCCTGATACATGAATAAATGTTGTGCTCATCCATGCTTATAATGCTTATGCTATACGTGTATTTGGCTAACATATTTGGTGTATATGCTTAGACTTTGGCCAAGTAGTGGCTAGATTATGCCACGTTAAATTTATAAGTTATGCATCGAAATGGTTTATCGTGTGGTTAGTTCCAAAAAGAGTTATGTTTAAATACACTAGCTTGCAACTATGGTTGAATGATATGCTTATATCTTGTGTGATGTGCATAGAAACAAGTGTGGAAAGATAATGAAATAATAAGTTCATATGGCTGAAATTTAATGATTAAATGTTAATTTCATGAATTATACAATGTATGATGAAATGTATTCATTTTTGAAATGAGAATAAAATAAAAATGCGAAAAATCGAATAAATGATCAAATTAAGCGGAACGCCGGATTTGAGTACTTCTGATCAAGAGATAAAGTGATAAGTGGTAGCTTTAGCTACACTTATCTGATCAAGTGAAAAAGTGATAAGTGCTACACTTATCTGATCAAGAGACAAAGTGATAAGTGGTAGCTTTAGCTACACTTATCTGATCAAGTGAAAAAGTGATAAGTGCTATACTTATCTGATCAAGTGAAAAAGTGATAAGTGCTATACTTATCTGATCAAGTGACAAAGTGATAAGTGTTAGCCTTAGCTACACTTATCTGATCAAGTGAGAAAGTGATAAGTGGTAGCCTAGCTACACTTATCTAATCAGGGACAAGTGATAAGTGATCATACGTAAGACCATAGTTATACTATGGCAAAGTGAAAGTGAAGTACTCAATTTTCCGTAACCGTTCCCTAATTTGATTAAGGATGGTAAGTGACAAATGGGCCCAAAAGAATTAAAGTAAATGGATAAGTGGTAATGTATTTATATCAGGACGATGTTGTTATTCAAGCTAAAGTGATATTTTCATTGCAAAATTAAGAATTTCATAAATGTGTTATTGAATGGTATAATCAATAAACATTGAGTTAAATGGTAAATACGTATTAGTGTTGAACTTGATGTCATTGAATTGTACGTGAATTAAATGGAAATTGCTAGTGATATGATCTAAATCGTGAGCATGAGAAATTGCGAATTGAAGGAAATGGAAATGAAGCATTGAATTGCATGAGTATGTATCGGGTCTCGTAAGTCCTAATTATTATGATTATAACATTTCGAGGATATACTGTGAAAAGTTATAGGAGCATGTTAATTATTTTGAAAGTTTTAATTTAGATGAAATTTTATAACTCGGTTAAATACGTTTACAAGTGCATGTGTTTTGGTAATGCCTCGTACCCTATTCCGGTATTGAATACAGGTAAGGGGTGTTACACTCCGGTCGCCATTAACTTCTCACCTTGGACTCAAATCTTAAGCACTTCCAGATTTTAAAATTGTCCTCCCATATCCTTTATTATCGTGGAATCAATCTCCGGTGGAACCTCCTCTACCCAATAAACCGGTGACTCGCGCTCTCGACCCCAGATGGCCAGTTCATGTGCTGCCTTATTCGTCGAGCGGGGAACGAACTGAAAAGATGAGTTCCTAAACCTCACAGATTTAAGTTTTATTTCTTTCAAAATATTGAATATCACAGACCTATCATCTTCTTGATTGTTAAGTTTTTTTTATAACAATGAGGGAGTCTCTTTTTACCACAATGTCTCCAAATCCCATTTCCTCTACGAATGTTACTGCTTGAAGGCATGCAGTTGCTTCTGCTGTGGCTCGAATGTTGATAACTGGGTACACACATGCTCCCATAACTAAGACCATATTATTTCTTATAATGATGCCTAAACTTGCACTACCTTTTGACTGCTGATATGAAGAGTCAAAGTTAAGTTTGACTCGTTCTTCACTTGGGGCCTTGCAACTTGTTATTTGTGTACTGGATCTGTTAATAAACAAACTCTCAAGATAGCCTAGTTCATCGATATATGCTTTAATGAATCCCACCACTTCACACACTCTTTCCCTTAACCCTTTATGATAGATATTGAATCTGTTATATGCCAAATAGCCCAGTACGCTAGCTATTGCTATGCTAAGTTAAAAAGTTGTACTAACCACTGTAACCACTCCTGGTTTTCATTTGTGGACAAGGTTAACACTTATTCCTGAAGCACGACCTTCGTGAAGAAACAGTCATGAAATAAGTGGGCAACCGTTTCATCATCTTCTCCGCAGACCGGGCTGAGAGCGTTGGTCCTCAGCTTCCTTAGCTTTAGATTACACAGCGTAGGCAAATAGTTTTTAGTGATTCTCCATAGTTTTATTTTGATTTTGCTGGGGATATTAAGGCTTCAAAGTTTTGTATAATAAGTTTTTGTAGCATTTATATGTGTTATGTATTCATCCTCCAACAAGATCTGGTTTTCTGTAATGCTCCATTTGTAGCCATTTTTCACTGTATAAATCTAGGATTTATCGCCTCGCGATGCTAGTACGTCCGGTTGAGATGTATTTACCAGCAAGATGGATACTATTCGCTGGACTTGCTCCTCGCTAAACAAAGAGTCTAAGGTACTAACATTCCAGCTCTTTAAGTCTTCATCAATCAGATCCGCAACTATTGTATATCTCCAATTTATGTTTTGAATCTGTATTTTTCTTTCACCAGAGTAGGGCAGCCACGAGTCATTCCAAATGTTGACTGTTTTGTCATCCCCAATTGGCCCACCTATGCCCTTTTCTAGGATGTCACGGGCACCCCCAAATGCTTAGCCAGATATAAAGAAAGGGTAAGAACCTAAACATGCACTCATGAAATCGCATCTTGGATAATTCTTGTTTTTCATTACTTGAGCCAACAGGCTGGTGGGGTTGGTTATTGCTTCCACCCTTGCTTAGCTAACAAGGCTTATTAAAAATTGAAATATCTTTAAAACCAACACCCCTTGCGCCATTGGGGTACATAATGATTTCTAACTACACTAATGGATTCCACAATTAGTTCTTCGGCTGCGCCACCAAAATCTGCATAATAATACTTCTAATTCACAACATAAAGAAATTGGTAAACTGAAGCACTGCATAGCCTGTAAAACAAATTTAATAAAAACCTCATTGCCTCCTATTGATAGATTATGGATACTTTAGCTTTTTATTTTTGTCAAGAATCGTTATTTGATTTCAACAAAAGTGTTCTTCTTACGTCGTCCTACCATTGTTGGTAACCCTATATATTTCTTCGGGTTATTGGCAATTCTGACACCCAACTCCCCGCCTAATTGCTTTGATTCTTTTGAAATATTGTTGCTAAAATATATCAAGGATTTATTGAAATTTACCATTTGTCCCGAAATTCTCTCATATTCATTTACCATTGCCTTTATTGCCATAATCCCTTCTTTTGTTGCCTTTCCAAATAAAATGCTATCATCTGCAAAAAAATGAGTTATTGATAAGCCTACTCTCATTACCTTCACTCCTTCGATTTTATTTTCTCTTTTGGCTATGTTCAGCAGTTTCAAAAAGCCTTTTGCACAAATGATAAATAAATAAGGGCTTAGAGAGTCTCCTTGCCTTAAACCTCTTGAATGTTTGAATTCGATTCCTTTTTCTCCATTGAGCACCACTGAACAAGAGACACTGTTAACACATCTCATGATCAAAGTTATCCATGCTTCACAAAATCCAAATCCTCTCATCATTTTTCCATAAATTCTATTTCAACCCTATTCTATGAATCCTTTTGTAAGTGTTTTATTAGGGAGCCATAAAACCCCGTAAACCTCCAGTCTTCTTCTCCACCTTCCTCATGTCTTTTCACATCAATATGAGTATTTGAATAGATTTTTAGATCAATTGATAAATTCTCCTTCCATTCCAACAATAATCCCCCTTGAACCATTCGCACTTATATCTATTCCATTCCATTCACGTACCCACACTTCCTTCAAATATTTTCCATCTGCCTAGTGCTAACTTTTGTTTCTATTAAAAACAAAAGTTGGGGTTGATACTATCTCAATAGGTTCTTGAGATGTCTGACCGTTCGTGGTTGCCCTAACCCACGAACGTTCCAACTTAAGGTTTTTATTGTGATTGATCGGTCTGCTTTTTAGTAGCCGCCAATATAATAATGACGAAATCTGTATCCATCTATGTTACTGAATTGTTCTCCACTTGTGACTTCCTTTGTCTTTTCTTCCCCTCTATCAATCCAACCGGCTCGTCTTCATGATTTGCTCCCTCCATCGTCAAATTGATGCACTCAACTTTAAAATATCTAATGAAGTGACTATTTTACTTTCTACCCTCCTTTAATTTGCCTCTCATAATTGATGCCTCATGTGTTCCTCACTTTCGTATATGTAGAGCCCGATTGCCTCTTATGACGCCCACTAACTCTTTTCCTATTTGTTGTTCACTGTTCAAGCCTCCTTTAACAAAAGCTTTTGGTTCCTTATGTAGCCATCTACTATCTGCCAGCAATGATCTGTTTGGCTGTGCTCATAAAGAGCTGTCCCATTCTAAGGTTACTTCTTGGTTTCCCAATGATAATCTTAGGGGGCAAAAACTTTCTCCATGCCGGATGAATGCGGATGAATGCGGAAGCGAATTGTAAAGTTTTTCAAAGTCATGGATTTGACTTAGGGCTCTAGACGTTCATAAAGAAACTTGGATTTTGACACAACTTGAAACGAAATCAAATCCAAGTCAGATAAAATAGTTAAAATAAATAACTAAAATAAAATAATAAATCAAATATTAGAATAATAAGGAAGCGAATAAAGAAGATAAATGTAAAAATAGAACGTGGCGTGTAGATGTCCTAAGAAGCTCTAGAAACACGAAGAATCCACAACCCTTTTAGAGCAACTTTAATTTCACCTCCAATCTAAAAAGATTGCTAAAACTCTTCTAAAAAAAACTCAAGGGAAATTATTGAAAAAAAACTCAAGAGAATTTATTAACTCAAAAGAAAAATAGAATAATAATGAATTGTATCAATTGTGTACAATGCAAAGGCCTATATATAGGCTAGCTATATAAATCTAAATTGTAATATCACGAAAATTACTACAGTACGAAAGTAGGTATCTTTGATATAGTAAAATAAGGAAATAAAGTGGCAAAAGGGGAAATTTTGAGATATGTCAATACTGGGAAGTATATTATGACATATTAATTCAAGAAAGGATTAAATTGCAAAAATGAGAAAAGTTTTGTTGCCCAAGAGTAAATACTCAAAATTTGAAAGGTTAGTAAATATGAAAAAGTTAAAGGACCAATAGTGCAAATATTTTAAGGGTCAAATAATCTATAAACTAAGGAAAATGGATGAATTAGGACCAAATTGAATAGGTGAAGAATTATGATGGATTAAATCGTAATTTTACCAAATTAAGTAATGACTCAAGGATGGAATTTTAAAAGATCATAAAGGGCAAAATGGTCAATTAGAAAGAGAGAACTCTAGAAAGTAATGATGATATTGGTGATATTTTTAATTAATTAATTAGATAAATGCTATTTAATTAATATTTAATTAATATTTTTAGTATTATTTTATTATTAAATGATTAATATAAAAGGGAGGAAATATGAAGAGAATTTATCATCTTTTCATGCCTCCAACATGAGAAGAAAAAGAAAGAAAGAAAATTTCTTTCTTTACAATTTGGTCATTTCACCAAAAATTCACCATTTTCACGTAGAAATCAAAACAATTTTCCATAGCCACCAAGAGAGAAAATTGATAAGGAGACTATGGGGAGCTAGAATATCAAGTTAGATTCAAGAAATAGAAGCTGGAGGAGAGAAAATTAAGTTTAAGATTGAAATCAATAGGGTAAGGTAAGAACATCAAGATTTCAATATATTTTTGAGTTTGATATTATTGAAAAAGTATGAAATTGATGTTAATGTAGAGTTTTATTATATCAGGTTCTATGTTCTTGATATGTTAGTGAAGGGAAATAAAAGGAAGTGATGGGAAATATTGTAGAGAAAGGAAAGGAGGGTTTATAAATTTGATTATCAACATTTTGCACTAAAATAGTTTTGGACATTAGTAGTAGTCTGAATTTGAAAATTCACCAAAAATTGTAAAAATTGAATTAGAGGTTAATTAAAGTACTAAATTAAAGTCTATTGAGTCTAGTTTTACATAGAATAAGCGGTGTAAACAAAAGAATTTCATATTATGAGATATATGCATTTTTGTGAGATAGGGTCAGATTGATTTCGGGTTCCCTTGTTCTGACTTTGTAAAATCATCAAAAATTGTAAAAAATAATTAGGGACTTTAATTTATATTTTTAAATTCTTGATGAGTCTATTTTCAATAGAAACAAACGGAAACATCATCCAGGCCCCGTACTAAGAGGTAATTAATTTTTAGTAAGTAAAGGTCAAAGCTATCAAATATCAGAACAAAGATAAATTTGAAGAATTTACTGTACTTATTGGCTAAACTATAAATTCTAAAAATTTTATGGTAGAAAAATATTTGACTCTAGTTTTAAAAACATCAAGCGGTTCTTAATTTAGAATTCTGTAGCTCAAGATATAAATAATTTAGTGACTATGACTCAAGTGGACAACTTTGATATGAACATATAAGTAAATAGTGGAAATTATAGATAATATTACATATATGCATGTTATATACATTAAGGATGTGGAATGGAGAGGAGGAGGAGGAAAATATATGAAAATTCAACTAGCATGAGTTTTCATTAAAAAAAGGCTAATTTGCATGTTTTAGGTTCATGGACCAAATTGAATAAAAGTATAATTTTAAGGGTAATTTTGTAAAAATATCAAAAATGACCAAATTGCATGAAATGAATTATTTTATTATTTAAATTAATAAATTGAATGAAATATGAATTTAGATCAAGATCGGGTGGAAATTCGAGGAAAATGGAAAATTACCAAAATGTCCCTAAATTTTGGTATTTCTGTAATTTAGCCTGGTATGTTCGTATGAACTATATTATGTATAATTTTGATTAAAGTGAATGTTATTTGGTGATGGATATTATAGAAATATGTGTTAGTATTGAATTGAATGAGAAATATGTGTTAATATTGAATTAAATATTGATTAGTGAATGAAAAAATGAATTTGATATTGAAAGTAAATTTTGAAAAGAAAGTGTGATTGAATTGAGAATTGGAAACCCTATTAACTAGTCGGACTGAGTCAGATATAATTGGCATGCCATAGGATTGGAAAAGTACGGAAATTTATCGGCTTTGCCGATCAGGCACTATATGTGTCGTATTAGGCACCACGTGTGTCGTTTCAGGTACTTTATGTGTCGTATACTGCTTCTAATATATTGATCAGGCACTATATGTGTCGTATTAGACACAACGTGTGTCATTTTAGGCACTTTATGTGTCGTATACTGCTTCTGATATATTGATCAGGTACTGAGTATCGTTTTAGGCACAAAGTGCCATACTGGTGTGTTTGGTTGGAATTCGTGTATCTGCCAAAGTCTGATCTTGTTAATAGGGGTAATTAATTGAAAAGTTAAATCGAATGAAATGAGTCAGTTGAGCCATTGAAAAGGAACGTGATTGTGGAATATAATTTGAATATGTGAATTGAATATGAAAATGTGAATAGAAAGTATGAACTAAATGTTCATGAGATAAATAATGGCTCACATTCTGATGATAAGACCATAACTGGGTTATGGCACTATAAATGTAAGACCATGGCAGGGCCATGGCAATGCATGTGTAAGACCATAGTTGAACTATGGCACAGAAATAACGATGTACTCATATCCGTAAGTCGTTCTTCGATTCAGTAAGAAATGGTAAGAGACTTCTGTGATTGAATTAAAAAGATTTATAGATTATTATTGATATTGATCTGAAGGAAGTGTGTTTATTGATTATATTATATTTGACAAAGAAATTATGTATGTTGGGACGAGTAATAAACTCAAGTGCGACATGACAAGAAAATAATTTTATCAATGTTGAATTTATATGTAATATGTGCAAGTATGCTAACTAGTGTTGTTGCTTGATGCTTCGGCAAGTGCTAAGCTATTGGTTGAATGGTAAAATGATTATTTATATAATGCATTGAATTGGTAAGTATTTAAGTGAAAATATACTAGTGCTCATGAAAAAGTGGTAAGGTTTAAATTAAGCAATTTCTTATGAAATGACTTATCATGTGATCACTTCGGGAAAGACTTTGGTTAAATGGACTAGCTTGTGACCATGGTTGAATGATATGTTTGACTTGTGTGTCACACATATAGAATAAGTGTGGAAAGTAAAGAAATGCAAATGAAAATACAGAAATTATGAAGAGTTAAAGTTATATAAAATTCTATTGAGCTTGGGATAATATGTGTACGTGATGTTGTGGATTTATTCTGTAACACCCCTTACCCGTATTCGACGTCGGAATAGAGTACGAAGCATTACTAAAACACATACACTTGTAACGTATTATACCGAGTTGTAAAATTTCATCCAAATTAAAACTTTCAAATTATTATCTTTGAGTTGCTAAATAGGGCTTACGAGGTCCAATACATAATCATTCAACCAAGTCTTATAGCTTTCATCATTTGTTCATCTCATTTAATTCACAATTCTCATGTTCACAATTCAAGTCAATTTCTCAATCCAGTGTACATTTCAGTACCACAATAATTTTTTTAATTCTAATCATTTCATTAGCAATTTCCATATAATTCACGTACAATTCAATATTAGTAAGTTCAATACTAATACGTATTTACCATTTAACTCAACGTTTATTGATTATACCATTCATTAACACATCTATGAAATTCTCAATTTTGCAATGAAAATATCACTTTAGCTTAAATAATAACATCAATTCAACTCATCATCCCCTTTTTCGTTATTTTTCACTTCAAATATGAACTTACTATTTCATTACCTTTCCACACCCGTTTCCTATGCATATCACACAAGACATAAACATATCATTCAACCGTAGTTCATTTAAACATAATTCTTTTTGGAACAAACCACATGATAAACCATTTCACTAGAGATTACATCATTTAAACCTTACCACCCTGCCATGGTCACAAGCATATTTCCATTTAGGCACTTGCCATTTCAATGCATAACTTATAAGTTTAATGTGGCATAATTCAGCCACAACTTGGCCAAATCCTAAGCATGTACATCAAATATGTTAACCAAATAAACATATAGCATAAGCATTATAAGCATGATGAACACAACATTTATTCATATATCAAACTTACCAATATATGTTAATTCATAAACCATTCATGACATTACTTCATGCCAAATCATATTCCAAATATACCATATACACATACTATGAAACTTTATTTTCCCACATGAGCTTAAACCATGAGAAATAATGCTTAAATATAAGCATCATTTCTATTTCATTTTCTATCAATTATAATCGAGCATATGACCAATTATACACAAATCATTCATATATTTCTTAATTTTCCTCCTCCTCCTCCCCATTCCACATCCTTAATGTACACTGAAACAACATTAACTATAATTTTACTATTCACTCACATGTATATTCAAAGCTGTTTATCTGAGTCAGAGTCACTAAATTATTTTTATTCAGAGCTAAAGAGCTCCAAATTAAGATCCATTAATTTTCCATGAAACTAGACTCACATATATTCTTACCATAAAATTTTTAAAATTTTTGGTTCAGCCAAATGGTACATTTTATTCTTTAAAGTTTCCCTTGTTTCGCTGTCTGATAGTTCTGACCACTCTTCACTAAAAATGAATTATCTCATTGTACAGAATTTAGATGATATTTCTGTTTGTTTCCTTTGAAAATATACTCATTAAGGATTCTAAGAATATAAATTATAACTCATAATTATTTTTTACAATTTTTAATTATTTTCCAAAATCAGAACAGGGAATTTGAAATCAATCCAACCCTGCCTTACTAAAATTCAAATATATCAAAGTATATAACTCTTTTGCTTGATTTCTTTCTTTTATGTAAAAATAGACTCATTAATATTTCATTTCATATCTTATTCACTCTTTAATTCAATTTCCACAATTTTTGGTGATTTTTCAAAGTCACACTACTGTTACTGTCCAAAACTATTTTGTTGCTAATTCTAATTTTTCATAATTTCACTTTTTTACTTTTAATCACTATTCAATTCAAAATTCACTTTTCCATTTCCAAGTCAATATTCAATTCAATTCCACACATATATTCATTAATCAATTACACTTAATCGTTACATGATCTCATGTATTTTCACTTAGTCAATTTCTCGATGAACACTTTGAAATAATAACAGATACATGGTGGATCTGCACACAGCACCACCCTTATAGTCAATGATACTTGGTGGAATCAGCACAGAGCAACCACCTTTATAATCAATGGTACTCGGTGGAATCAGCACATAGCAACCACCTTTATAATTAATGGTACCCGGTATACGTAGTAGCCTGCACATAGTACTACACACGTGACCATTACTATCACTTTCACATAGTGGCCAGCACACAATCCGTGCCACACATGTGATCATTACTGTCACTTCATTCGTATCTTTTCTATTCTGGAGGTTCAACCGAGAAATTTCTCACTTTTTCTTACTTTTCTTTTTCACTAATCAAAGTCAATTTCCCGTCTTCCTTGACTTATAATAATACATTTAACTTATTTAACACTCACATTCATCAAAACAGTCCTTGAATCGAACTTTGGAAAAATTATGATTTTGCCCCTAAACTTTTGCATATTTACACTTTTACCCTAAAGCTCGGAAATTAAACTTCATCTCTTATTCTTATGTTTTATGACATGCTGAACATTTTTCCCTTCTATGGCAACATCAAATTCCCACTCTAACACTTACTTATGAGCATTAGGTATTTTTACCGATTATGTCGTTTTACTCGTTTTCACTTAAAATCGCTTAGCAAAAGTTGTTTAACATAATTTCTAGCCTTATATCCTACCATAAAACATCAAAATAAACAGATTTCACCTATGGGTATTTTTCCAAATATAAACTCTAGGTTAAATTATTATTAGAATAAGCTAAATCAAGTTAGTAGGACTCCAAAAACGTAAAAAAACATTAAAAACAGGGCTTGGAATCACTTACTATGGAGCTTGGAAGCTTGAAAACCCTAACTATGCTTCTTCCCTTGTAAAATTCGGTCATGGGGTTGAAGATGATAAAATTTTGGCCTATTTTGTCGTTTTAATTCATTTTAATTACCAAATTACCAAAATGCCATTAACTTAAAAATATCCTATTTCACTTATCTCATGTCCATTTTTTTCCACCAACTTAACCAATGGTAGAATTACCATATAAGGACCTCCAAATTAAAATTTCATAACAATTGGACACCTCTAACATGTAAAACTCAACTTTTGCACTTTTACAATTTAGTCCTTTTGACTAAATTGAGTGCCCAAACGTCAAAATTTTAGAACGAAATTTTCACAAAATAATTTTCTCGTCAAATTTGTGGTCCCGAAACCACTGTTCCAACTAGGCCCAAAATCAAGCTGTTATATATTCACCTTGTGAGTTGATGAATATAGCTTCACGACTATTGTGGTATCAATATTGGATTATTCTTGATATGTATAAATTTCATATTTGAAATGAATTGATATGATTAAAGTTTATACAAGCTTATTAAGCAATCATTGCTTATGTATTTGTTTTCTTCTACTTTTCAGATTATCGGAAGCTCGATTGGGTAGGAAGTTTGTCGAAGATATATCACACTATCCATTGGTTCTATCGGTATGTATTAATGTTTTGATTTTGGTTATAATGGCATGTATAAGTTAATTTGGCCAACGTTGGTTCATTAATGTTTTAACTTTGGTTGGTTTCAAATATGAATGCTAGATGAAATGAAATGTCTGATAATTAATTTGTAAACTCTGGTAATGCTCTGTAACCTTATTCCAGTAACAGATTCTTGTTAGGGGTGTTACATAAATAAAGATCTTAAGTATACTAGAACTCCAATTTAATCTAAACAAGAAGTAATTTTAAACTAAACTTTCTTGTTAATATAAAATTCTTAAGTAACTTAAAATACTTAATAATTATAAAAAATTCAGAATAAGAGTTGATAAATAAAATATTGAGCTCATATATAATAAAAATTAAGCCTAAAACCTGAACCCAATATGATTTAAACTCGAATTAAAAGCCTGAAATTCGTAATTCCCGTCATAATCTCGTTCAAAAATTCTACAGGCGCAATCTTCACTAAAACAATCATAACTTCAGCTCCCGAACTCAAAATCGATGATTCAAAATGCATTTCAAAGCTAAAAGATAGATCTTCAAACACCATGAGACATCTCCACCCAGAAATGTCAGGATCCCATCCAGAAAGTTGTCGCAAGTATGTTTATTTCCCAAGCTTAAAAATTTGCAGTTTTGGTGATTGAAATTTAATAATTTTCACCCCATCTATGCATGTATCAATATATGACGCGTTTCTTCCTTTAAAGGGGCTTCGTACATCTAGTTTTACTTTTATACACATAAAATTTTTTCACACCTCTTGTTACTATTGTGGTGTCATATTCTATGAATTTTTTGATAAAATTACCCAACTGTCTTGCAATCCCTTCCGACATTAACGTTATTGGGAGGTTATGAACTTGAACCCAAAAAATTGAGAATACTAGAGGGACTTGAATTAG
This sequence comes from Gossypium hirsutum, assembly GCF_007990345.1. Taxonomy (NCBI): domain Eukaryota; kingdom Viridiplantae; phylum Streptophyta; class Magnoliopsida; order Malvales; family Malvaceae; genus Gossypium; species Gossypium hirsutum. The sequence goes on along the minus strand of NC_053449.1, from coordinate 6,090,250 downwards.
ATCTTCACCTTTTTCCAACCAATGAAATAGAATTAGGTGTATATTAAAAAAAACCAGGGAATCCCATCTAAAACTCTTTTGAGATCCAACTTATTAAAGAATCTAAACAAGATCCTCTTTTCCTCAATTTTAGTTATAGAAACGCCTTCAATCGGATGCCAAATTTCAGTGAGAACATTTCTCATTGACAGAAAGTGGACCACACTACCCGTTAGATAATAAAGAATGAGACGGATGAACACAGAAGCAGATCGGAAAGTTTGTCAAAGTCGTAGATTTGACTTAGGGCTCCAGACGTTCGGAAAGAAACTTGGATTTTGACACAACCTGAAACGAAATCGAATCAAAGTCAGATAAAAAAATTAAAATAAATAACTAAAATAAAATAATAAATCAAATATTAGAATAATAAAGAAACGGATAAAGAAGATAAATGGAAAGATAGAACGTGGCGTGTAGAAGTTCTAAGACGCCTTGAAAACACGAAGAATCCACAACCCCCTTCAAGCGGCTCTAATTTCCCCTCCAAGATAGAAATCTTGGCAAAAAAAAGTTTGAAGATGATCCCCGCAATCTAAAAAGATTGTTAAAACTCTTTTAAAAGAAACTCAAGAGAAATTCTTGAAAATAAAAACTCAGAGAGAATTTATTAACTCGAAAGAGAAATAGAATAATAATCAATTGTGTATAATGCAAAGGGCTATATATAGGCTAGCTAAATAAATCTAAATAAAACTCCTAAGTATGCTAGAACTCTAATTTAATCTAAATAAGGAGTAGTTTTAAACTAAACTTTTTTGTTAACATAAAACTCCTAAATAACTTAAAATACTTAATAATTATAAAAAATTTGGAATATAATAATAAAAAAATAATAAGAGCTGATAAATATAATATTAGGCTCATATATAATAAAAAGTAAGCCTAAAATTCGAACTCAATATGATTTAAACTCGAATTAAAAGCCTGAAATTCGTAATTCCCATCATAATCCCATTCAAAAATTTTGCTCGTGCAGTCTTCACTAAAACGGTCATAACTTGAGCTCCCGAACTCAAAATCGAGTGATTCAAAATGCGTTTCGAAGTTAAGAGATAGATCTTCAAAAGCCATGAGACATCTCAACCCAGAAATGTCAGGATCCCATCCTAAAAGTCGTTGCAAGTTTGCTAATTTCCCAAGCTTGAAAACTGGCAACTTCGATTATTGGAATTTAATAAATTTTACCCTATCTGTGTATGTATGATTTTCCTTTTCCTCAAAAAGATTCGTCCTCGAATCTTGTCTTTGATCAAATCCTGATTTGATTTGCTTAGCTTTTGACGATGTTGTTGGGCCTTGAATTAGTGTGAGTCCATCATATTGATGAGTCTGAAATTGTGGCTTGAGACTCGCATCATTAGAACCTTCCCTACCAGACAGAGATTAAAATCATCTTCGCTTTCCTCTTCTTCCTCTTGATCATGGACTGGCTCTTCTTCCTCATCAGCAATATTGAGATTTGCTAATATTTCCTCCATGGAATTTTCAATCGTACTGTTCTATGGATCTTGGAATTCAAATTATGCCCTAAACAGATTAATAAAAGGAGGAGTTTACTGACCGCAGACAAAAGAAAACTTCTACTATGACTTTCTGCTACCGTCGGCAGACCTTTAAATCCACTTTTTTAAATTCGGTAAAGAATGTTAGTCTGCATCAATATTTTTAACCACACAATATTACATTATACCATAAGATTAGAGAGACCTATTAAAGTTTAAATTTATACAACCAAAAACCAAATTTTGACGAAATATTTTTGAAACAGTCGCACATGATGGCAGCACATTGTATTAATGGACCTTTGTTGAAGAAACTAACCACTTGTCTTCACAAATATATATAGTATTATTACTGGTCAAACAATTATTATTTAATGCCCTTATATTTAATTGTAAGAGGGTATTTGGTTAAAAATGTCAAATTATAGGGTGAGATGTGAAGTGTTATCTTAGCTTATTTGATCACAATATAAGATTCAATTATTTAATTAATGGGATCTAAAATTATTTAGAAGTAGATTTGATTAAATTTTTCATGTTATACAAATTGTTTTTTTTTAAAATAAGTTTAGTATCCCTAATATTATTTTAGTTTCAATCTCTATAAAATTATGATAAATTTCTATAATTCTTATTTTTATTATAAGCGTGTATATATATATATATGATGTTGAAATGAATTTATAGATTATAATTATATTAATCCTTGAAAAGTGATTTCATCACCAATTTAATATATTAATAAATCATTAGAAACAAGATAATAATTTTAATTTTAAATTATGAATGGTTTAACTAATAAGAAAAAGAGAAATTTTTGTTTTTAAAATTAGACTTAAATTTTATTTAGAAAAAATGACTAATCTAATCAAAATAATAAAAAGAAAGGGTAAATTGATTCAAAATTAATTTAATGTTACTTAAGGTATAGGTGGTAATGAAATTGTAACATTTTGACACTATTTGAAAATATAAGAATACAGATGGTTGGAATATTAAGAATCAACATTACGGGATGTAATATAAGATCCAACCAATCAATTAAACAAATTTAAATTTGGTTTTTAAAAAAATTATAGCTTAAGCTAAAATTCAGCTTGACTCATTTCACTTTTTAAAAAAATATATTGATTCAAGTAGTGCTTTTAAATTCGTGTTATTTCTTTTAATAATATCCTTTTTTAGACTTCAAATTTGAATTCTCCTCCATTATCCTTTATTTAATTGTAAGGAATATAGACCCTTGCAAAAGTTTTTCTTGCACTTCCAGAAAGTCAATGGTTTTCGCAATGTTTCGACAAACAGAAAAAGACAAAGCAATCTCAAGACTTGTCCTTCAACACATTACCATATTAATTGAATTTCTTCTTCTTCTTCTTCTTTTTTTCCAAATGAGACCTTACTTTCTGCACCAAAATTTGAAGCCATTAATGGCCATTTGCAGCTCCAAAATTGTAAACCTCTTGATCACCACGGTTCTCTTTTGCCTCATTGAACCATTCTCAAACGCCATATCCTTCAACTTCACAAGTTTCACCACCAATAATAACAACATAAGCTACGAAAATGCTTACCCTGCTAGCCGAGTCATTCAGCTTACAGCCAACCAGAGAGATCTTCAAATGACCGCGAGCCTTGGTCGAGCCACGTACTATGAACCAATGCACCTATGGGACAAGGCCACTGGGAATCTCACGGATTTCGCCACCCATTTCACCTTCACCATCGATTCACAAAACAGGTCTGCGTATGGAGATGGGATAGCATTCTTTCTTGCACCCCAAGGTTCGAAGATCCCCGATAATGTCACGAAAGGTGGTAATCTAGCTCTTGCGAGTGACGGTATGGGACTGAACACAACAGTGAATAGATTCGTTGCTGTGGAGTTTGATATTTATCGGAACCAATGGGATCCAGAGCATGAACATGTAGGTATCGATATCGATTCGATGAAATCGGTGGCGAATATTACATGGTGGAGCGACGTTATGGGAGGGAAAAGAAATGAAGCATGGATAAGATATGATCCGAAAACGCATAATTTAAGCGTTTCCTTTACTGGATTTAGAAATAATACTACGGTCATGCAACACCTTAGTGCTATCATCGATTTAAGGCTTTACTTGCCTGACAAGGTAACTTTCGGATTCTCGGCAGCCACCGGAAATGCATCTGCCATACATCAAATTTCTTCTTGGGATTTCAGTTCAAGCTTAGAGAACGATAGTAACACGACTGATCCGACAGCTGCCACACAACCTAACCACAAAAAAAGAAAAAACAGAACAGGTTTTGCTGTGGGATTCGGAGTCGCCGGTGCTTTTGTTGTAATGGTTTTAGTTGGGATTGCTAGTCTTTATAGGAAGAAGTACCAGTCTGACGAAGAGAACGGTGATGCCATCGATGAGGCAATAGAGGATGAATTCGAGAGGGGGACCGGACCGAGGAAGTTCTCGTACAAGGAACTTGTTCATGCCACCGATGATTTCAACGAAGTCCAGAAGCTCGGCCAAGGTGGATTTGGCGGTGTTTACAAAGGATTTTTAAAGGATTCAAGCTCCTACGTTGCCATCAAACGAGTCTCAAGTGGATCAAAACAAGGTATAAAAGAGTATGCTTCGGAAGTAAAGATCATAAGCCGATTACGACATCGAAATCTCGTTCAACTCATTGGCTGGTGCCATGAAAACAAACAACTCCTCCTTGTTTACGAATTCATGCCCAATGGTAGCTTAGATTCTCACCTGTTCAACCAAAACAGCTTATTGCCATGGGAGTTAAGGTTCAAAATTGCTCAAGGATTAGCGTCGGGACTGCTTTACTTACACGAAGGGTGGCAACAATGTGTGGTTCACAGAGACATTAAATCAAGCAACGTGTTGTTGGACTCCGATTTCAATGCCAAGCTAGGCGATTTTGGTCTCGCGAGGCTCGTGGACCATTCCAAAGGGTCGCAAACAACCGTGTTGGCCGGCACAATGGGGTACCTTGCCCCAGAATGTCACATCGCCGGCAAAGCCAGTAAACAATCCGATGTTTATAGCTTTGGCGTCGTTTCTTTGGAGCTCGCTTGTGGACGAAAACCGATCGAACCCAAAGCCAGAGAAGGCAAAGTGAATTTGGTGGAGTGGGTTTGGGATCTTTACGGAAGAACCGAATTGCTTGAAGCTTGCGACACTAGGCTTAATGGCGTGTTTACGGTGCGGGAAATGGAGCAGCTGATGATCCTGGGGCTATGGTGTGCGCACCCAGATGAGAATTCGAGGCCGTCGATACGGCAAGCGATTCACGCGCTGAATTTCGAAGCTCCGGTGCCGGTACTACCATCGAAGATGCCGGTGGCAACGTATTATGCTCCTCCGATGAGTGTTACTCCGTTAAACCAATTTTCAAGCAATAGTACTTACAGTAATAGCAGCAGATCCTCGCAGTTTACTTCGTCTTCGAGTTCTTCTGCAACTGCATCTCTTTTGTTAGCTCCTCCAGTTTAAAATTAAATTGGTCAAAATTTACAACATATCCCTGTATTTATATAAAATTTGTGATTTAATCCTGTACTTAAACGGTTAAACCGAAATCTTATTAATTTTTCAATTTAAAAATCTTAATCTAATTGATGATAGCAATAGTGTTTTCTGTAAAATTTGCCATCAATGTAGATTAATCATGGGTTGAGTGGTTTGACCTAATTTGAGCCTAAAATTTTTAACACCCTTTTTAACTTTGTATTTAAAATATTTAAAAAAACTTATTTTATCTTTTTTATTTAAAATCCAAATAGTGATTCAATTATTAGTATTTTCTATTAACAATTTTCATCAATAAATTCATCCAATCATATTTTAAAAAAGTAAATCATCCATTTAAGTTTTCAACCATCGTAAGATGTGGGTCTAATAAATTTATAATTTAATCACTTAACCATTAATAAATTTATAAATTTACACTATAGCCACTCAATCTTTGCACCATTGCTCTCTAACCTAATACTCGAAGTAGTACTCAAGCCTCCAACCTTAACAAAACTATTGTCATCCTCATATCTCTCTCTAACCTAACCAGCTTAGCACCTCTTCATTCTTAACCTACACATAGTTTCCTATTCAACCAAAGCCATAACACAAGAAAATCTAAAATCAAGCTATTCATACACGTTACCTTGAACCAGCAACCAAATATCATAACAACCACAATCAAAGCAAACAAAAATATAAATACAAAACAAATAGAAAAGAAAAGAAAATCTCTTATTTTAGCAAGCCCAAACAAAACCTAGGACAAAATAAAATTCAAATATTAAAAAAAAAACTCAGACGTACCAGATTCAATCAATAGTATATTACTAATTATTCTTATATTATAATAACAAAAAAACTCATATTAATTTGCTATAATTATGGTGATAGTATATTATGTTGGAAAATATGAACATCACATATATAATACGGGTAATTATATGTTATTATTTACTATCATGATAGGTTAGCCCAAATTAAAAGTGATCTAATTTGGTTAAGGTTTATTGGACTTTAATTATTAAATAAAGTATGAGTCAAATATGTATAGATACTCTAGTAATTGAGTTCTAATTAATTTCTAATTAATGATGGGCTAATTAGGAATTAGGGCTAATATGCCAAAGTTATATATATTACGTTATGATCCTCAAATTACACACAATATAACTTTTCTGTTAAGTATGACTCCTATTTTCAGTCAAATTTGAAAAATAATCTTTTAGTTAAACTCTGTTTATTTATTTCAGTCAAACACTGATTAGTTTAGATTATTTTATTATTATTTGACATATGAATTTAGCATATAAATAGGCTCTTTTACAACCTTAGAAAATACACCCATTAGAGATTAGAACTCATAACACATTTAGAGAATTTTGTGTTTACGTTTTGAGAGTTCTTTGTTTTCGGGTTTTCGGGGTTTAGTTTTTATCTCCATCTTTTGTACTCTTCGTTCTTTTGCCATTATAGTAAAATTATCTTTGCCCGTGGTTTTTTATCCTCTTTGAAGAAGTTTTTCCACGTTAAATTTGTGTGTTCAATTTCTCAATTTATTCCGCTATTTTTGTTACTTGTTGCTTTAATCGGGACGATCCTAACATTTTCTAATATCCCATCCTTAGGAAAGAGAGAATAAATATTCTCTCTGAATTTTTTGTGTGCTAAATTGGAAGATCAAATCCCCAAGATCCGGAAAAACTTTTAAGAAATTCATGTATTCAGGTATGCTTCCGCATCTAATTTTATTCTTGTTTTATTTTTTGATGATTTCACATGACAGATCCTGATTTATGATTTCTTAAGTTTTATATCATATCTTAATTTAGGATTCTAACATATTATTATATCATAATAACATTCATGCAATCAATGATTGTTATTCTCGATAAGTTTGTTAAAGCCATCCCTTAGGCTCCAACCTCATCGGTGGTCAAAGAAATCCTATTGAGAGGTTCCGTAAGTTTGGAGCCAAGGACTTGAAGGTTTTGAAAGGTGACGATCCCTCCGTTGTTGAATACCGTCTCAAAAATATCCAAAAGGTCTTTGAGCAACTTCATTGTAATTCTATTGAGAAGTTGGCGTGTACAGTCTCCTCATTGAAAGAGGAGGCATATCAATGGTGGACAATTATAACTCTAGCAGTTCCATTTGAATGTGTATTATGGGAGCTTTTTTTTTTAAGAATTTCATAAGAAATTCATTAATAAATTGTTTCTGGAGGAAAGGAAATGCGAGCTTCTGTATTTGGTTCAATGTGACATGTCTGTGGCTGAATGTGAGAAGGAATTTACCATCTGAGTCGGTATGCCAAAGAGTTTGTGAAGATCAAATCTAATAGTTGTGTCCGATTTAAGAGGGACCTAAATAATTATTTAAAACTCCAATTGACTATCTTGAAAATCTACGAATTTCGAAGTTGACTGAAAGGGTCAAAATGGTAGATCACGTACAGATTGAAGTAAAGGAGACCGGCTGGTAAGTAGAAGTGTTATGGAACGAGAGGCTCGTGATCGACTTGCACGTTACCACCCCCTTCTAAATGAGCTCGAGACTCCCAAGGTCGGAGTGTTTCTACACTGGCCTGTTTTTAAAGATTGGGTCAGAAACAAAAGTTTGAACTTGCAATCTGACCAAAACAACAATATAGGTATGTAGGTAGCATTGGAGGTTCATGATTAAGACTTTCATAAATGATTCATATAGTATTTAATCATTTATGCCTTAGCTTCCGAATACTAAGGTAAGCATGATTATCAATTTCCTTACTAACAATAAAGTCAAGTCCACTAGGTCACTTACCTTTAGAGCATATTATCCTATTAAAATTATTATCAGCTTAGTTATTCATTTACCTTCGTTTCATCTCATTTACTTAGAAAATATTTAGTTCATGACGCATAGTGTTTTTTTTAGTCATCTATGGTGACATTTAAAGTTCATTATCATCATTTAATTCATTTTCACCTATAGTAATTGAACTCTAGTAAAATCAACTCAGATACACAAGACTCTTCCACCAAACTAATAAGCATTGAAGTGCAAAATCATATAGTAGTGCAACACATCCCTCCACCACACCAATAAGCTCATAAGAACATAAACTACACCATATCAAGATGCACCAAAGTGCATGGCCCGAAGGCAATATAAAGCGCACATATGTGCAAAACCTACACCACACCGAGGGGAACCAAAGTGCCAAGCCCGAAGATAACAGAACTCTAGATATGGAATTCCACGCGCTATAGACCCTAATTCGCATGTCAATTGTATCCTAACATTTCACGATGTCTACTAGGACACTTTACAATTATAATTAACATATATTCATGAAGGCAATTAACACATGCATATAAACATATCATATAAGGCACTTTATATACTTTTACCTACTTTTACCTACTTATGATCAATTCCATATCAATAAAAGTCCTATGGGCATGGTCATTTTTCACATGTAGGCATCATAGGTGTTTTACGTTTACATACACATTTTTACATTTTTTACGCGTTATACACATGTCCATTTCATTTAATAGTTCCTAACAATGAGAATTCATATTTTCAATTACTCTTTATCTTTTACATGACAAATCTCATATTTTTAATATGGTATCAACTCTATTGACTAAAAGTAAGAATTAACCAATAAATTGCATTATTGGCCATAATGATAATTATTCACATTTTTACTTTAACACATAATTTCCACATATCAAAACATGTATACTGTATAAGCCCATTTTTGCCCAGGGCCCAATATGACCCAAACAAAACCAAACACCAAAATAAAAATAAAACCAAAATATCCCAAAAGTCTATCACTAGCTAAAACCACAAGAAGCCCAAATACAATTAAACCCTAGCCCAACAAGCCCACAAATCTTAACAAGATTTTAGCCAAAAGAAACCCTAGGTGCACCGCACCTAGGTCCACCCCCAGCCACGCTGCCGCATGTAGACCAGGCTCCCTCAGTCGCCTATCGCCGACCATTTATGTGTCTGACACCTGCAAGAGGAAATGAACACGCAACAGCCAAAGCCAATAAGCAAAAACAAACGCAAAAAGACAAAAGGAAATAATAACAAATAGCCTTAGTTCGACTATAAAATTCGAAAATGAAACCATTTTATTTTTCTTCTGGAGATTGAATACAAAAAAACAAAAGAAAAGACTTTGAGTTTAAGGTGATATTCTGTTTTTCATGTTTTAGATCTAGGGTATTTTTTTTTATTTTTATCTACAAAAAAAAAAGAAAAAAAAAAGAAAACCTCACCTGGAATCGCCCCGCAAGCCCCGTTGCCGGAAATCCCTTTTTTCTTGTAGTCGAAATCGGACCGAGAGGGGGTGTGGGAGGTCTTTTACCTTCGGCCTTTGGGCCTAGAAGGCTTGGCCTTCAAACGGCTTTTAAAACAGTGTTTAAAATAGGTTTTGAATGGCTCTGACCGCCGCTCACGGTGGAGCCACGGCGGCGCTACGGCGGTGGCAACGACCAGACCTTAGACCGGAGGGGGGAAGAAAAGTTGAGAGGGTTTTTCTTTGTTTTTTTAGAAGGAAGTCTGAAAATGAATGTTTTAAAAAAATTTTGGCTTTTAAAGTAGTTTGAAACGGTGCCGTTTTGGGCCAGTGCTCCAGGCTTCAAAACGGCGTCGTTTTGGCCCTGACCCGCAACCCGATCCAGCAGCCCACAGGATCAGCGTGTTTTCGTGGTGATTGGGTTATTTGCGCGCTGGGTCATTCCCCTTTTGCGTTAAGATGCAATCGGCCCTTTTGTTTCTTTCATTTTGGCCTGATGATTTAATTCGGATTTCATTTTAATCCGCGCTGAAACGCCGCGTTTTGTGGTCGGGGAATATTGCTCGATCAGTCCCTCGTTCCTGGCACGCATTTCATTTCAGCCCCGAGCTGCTTCTTTTTATTTTATTTGCAATTTTAAACCCACGAATTTTATTCAAATTTCAATTTAATCCTTAACCTCCAATTCCAACCTTTTACAAATATTACTTCATTTAAATTTTTATATTTTATTTATTTCATTTCATTTTTATTATTCATATTAAAATGTTTGATATTAGCTACTTTAAGTTGTTTCATATAATACCTATTTAAATTGCTTTCTATGTTATTTTATTAAATGTTTTACATGTATTATTTATTTTAGATTTTATATCGTTTCCTTTAAATTGTTTTGTGCAGTGTTTGTTTGAAATTGTTTATTGCAAACTATTATATGTTTTAGTTATGTTAAATTGTACATTGTTAATTTTAAATATTTCGCATGATTCATTTTAAATCTTTATTATTTACTCTAATTTGTTGTTATGTTATTTTAGTTCATTCGTTTTGATTATTAGTTAGCATTGAAGTAACATACATCCTGCGATTATTGCTATCATGCAAGTTATGAATTGTTTACTTGAATTTTCATATTGTCGTCATTCATCAATGTAACCCTTTATTCACACATTGTTTTAAACGTTACATTAATTTTTACTCAAACGTGCAAAAATGAAAATTTTAACATAAGTTAATATTTTTACGTTTCGGTGACTCGAGATATCGTACCCTAACTTACGGGGTTTCGATTTTCTCTCTAAAACCAAATAGCAAAATATCCTTTTAAAATTTCAAAAGATAAATGAAGTCCTGATAAGGCAATATTTATGCGCTTTGGTGATTCGAGAAATCGTACCCTAACTTATGGGGTCTCAATTTTCTCGTTAAACTCAAATGGCAAAATATCCTCTTTAAACTTCCAAATATAAAATTTCAATAAAAATTAAAGGCAAGCTTATTCTCTATGGTTCCAAAAATCGTGTCCTAACTTACAGGATGTGATGTTTCGTTACTCTGAGACGAGTGGGTCTTTAACTCTCCTTTCCATTTATTCAAGCATTTTTTTAATAAAATTAATAAAAATGGATCGTATTTTAAATTTCCTTTCGAATTTTCAACTTTCGACATTAAGACATTAAGTAATCAATTAGGTATCAATTTTGGACGTTACGAGGGTGCTAATCCTTCCTCGTACGTAACCAACTCCCGAACCTATTTTTTTGAATTTCATGGACCAAAATCATTGTTTTAATATAATCAAATCGTTTATTACAAACAAATCAAATCGTTTATTAAAAACAATCACTTTTTGAGGTGATCCGATCACACCTCATCAAAAAGGATTGGTGGCGACTCCCATTTTCGTTTTCATTTTCAAAATTCAAGTCGATCCCGTTTTATCAAAAATTGGTTTCGACAGCTTGACGACTCCACTGGGGACCCAAAATAAGTGAGTCAAGTCACGAGTTGATTATTTTTTGTCTTTTTGTCGAAAATTGAAAACTTGGTTTAAATGTACGATCCTTTCATTGCATTTCATCTGTCTTTATTACGATCTTCATCATTGTGGTTTATAATTGCTGTGTTGGTTTAATTTTTGGTATCTCTCTACATATTGCATCGCATGATCGGTCGATCTTACCCTTCTAAGCGGGAGTGAGAAACTACGCCTTCGTGAGGTTTTCATCTCCGCATGGGATAGTGAATCGCTTTCGAGATACATCCGTACCTATGTCTTCGTGAGATTTTCATCTCCGCGTGGCCATAGGGAAATGTATTCCCTTGAACTAAACTCGGTCCATATGAGCCTATAATTGGTGAGGATCGAGGAATCTGCTGGTTCGGGTACCTTTACTTTAGAACCAAACCGCATATAATGAGCTGTAGGAGCCTACCCTAGGTAGAACCACATCGAACCCTAGTGGTTTCCTGAATAGTAGCTTTAATTATTATTTCTTGTATACTTTGAATTTTAGTTTTGTGTTATACTGACTTGCTTTGTTTTTGCTTCGACTGTAATTGCTTGGCATTTTCATCATAAAAGAGGTGTTGATTCACGTTCAGTATCTAAATAGAGAGCTTGTCATAATAAAATGAGTTTCTTGATAAAATAGAAGACAATGCGGTCGTCCGAATATGGTCCAAGAAAACTTAATGAGGTAAAGGTGATAGTCTAATGAATAGATACACGACTTTACTTCGTTGCCCGAGAATTCAAGCTGAGAAAGATTATTTAAGAGCCGCCAGCGTTCTAACTTTCTTAAAGAAACTAACGAGCATCACGAGGATGAGTGAACAGGGGGTCGCGACTTGGATCAAGCAAAAAGGAGATAGAGAAGGCACCCCTTTGAAGAGTTCGCAAGATTCGATCTTAACACACTGATATGAGGAAAATGATCGATGTCTTTACTTTGAGTATTAGGGCAAGACCGTATATGTAAATATCTGTTTTATGTAAAGAGGTTTGTTTTCTAGAAAAGTTATTCTAATAGAATTGAATCAAGATCAACACCTCTTTTCGCATTCATGCATCAACATTACATTTCATTGCATACAATAAATTTCCTAAAATCCAAAAGTACGTCGAGTTTAGAACTCTAAAACAGATCCAGATGGATGATAAAGAATTGAAATTCTTTGAATATATCAATGGTTCGAAAGGTAAAAATGCTTGTGCCTTTGAAGAATGAACTAAAAAAAACTATCAGGAATTTGTTTCTACATCCCTAGAGGCGTTCTAAACAACTAGACTGTGGAGGTGATTCTTGTGTTTTTTAGGACCAGTTCAGAGTAATATTCAGAACACTCTTATTGCTCTAAGCCTGGGAGCAATAGAAAATCTTTTTTTGTGAAAAAGGCACATATCAACTATTTTTTATTTCAACGAAATGCATCTTTGTGTCTTGTTTTGGCAAACATTCTTTTGTTCCTTCCATTTCATTCATACTTATACCACACAAATAATTCCCCTTTGATTCATTGGTTCTTTGAGTCTTCTTCGTCCTTATAACAGGTCTCCAGATATCAATGATATGAGCGACACTGTTATTGACTCAGAACTTCCTTTTGAGCAAGATATGTGTCTAGAGGAACCTCGGGACTTTGAAGGCGACCGAGACTATAGCTTATCTCTTGATTTGTTAATGATGGGAGAATAAAATGAGAAACAGATCCTACCTTCAAAGAATCAATGGAAGCCATGGACTTTCCCTATGAGGGGCATGGATGTCATTGGGCCGACCTCGCCAAAAGCTTCTAGCGATCATCGATTCATCTTTGTGGTCGTCGATTACTTTACCAAGTGGGTAGAGGTTGTTTCATATGCCAATATCACAAAGTTAACAGTTAGTAAATTCTTGAAAAAAAAATCATATGTCGGCATGGAATGCCAAAAAGGGATTATATCTGACAATGCACTAAATTTGAACAACGGCACGATATCAGAAGTTTGCAGTCTGTTCAAGACTAACACCATGTCGCCCAAAAATGAACGGTACAGTGGAGAAAAAAAACAAAAACAAGAACAAAACAAAAAAATAATAACAAAACAAGAAAATAAAAAATAAAAAAAACCCTCTACCGAGGCAACTCATTTCTCATTGGTATATGGAATAGAGGCAGTTTTACCCATCGAAGTTGATATTCCTTCCCTTCGAGTCTTTTCAGAGCTGAAGTTGGATGAAGTAGAATGGATCCAAGCCCGATATGATCAGTTAAATTTGATTGAAGAGAAAAGGTTGAAAGCTATCCGTCTTGGTCAAATGTACCAAAAGTGAATGATGTGAGCTCACCAAAAAAGGTTCGCCCCAGAGAATTCCATGAGGGGGACCTGATATCGAAGAAGATCCTTCCCATACAAAAGGACTTTAGAAGAAAGTGGATGCAAAACTGAGAAGTACCTTATGTGGAAGGCCTTATCTGGAGAAGCGGTGATTTTGACCGAAAGGGATAATAAGTACTTGTCTAATCCTATGAGTTTAGATTCAATCAAAGAATGTTTCATGAAAAGAAAAGAAAAAGAAAAAAAAGAAGAAAAATAAAAAGAAAAAGGAAAGACCAAGGCGAAAACCTGCAAAGGGCGCCTTTAGACCAAAGGGTTTTGAATTGAAAGCCCAGGAAAAGGGAAATTCAAATTTTGATCAAAGGTGGGGCATGTGGTAGCCTTACTATGCCTGAATTAGCAAAACAGAAGGATGCTACATCTTGGGGCATCAACAAAGTCTTCTAGGACTTTTAAGACATATATCAAGTTCAAAAGGTTCCTCAAGAAGTTTGCGTAGAGAAGCTCATGCTACGATGTTTGCGGCACCTATTCCATTTTATTCATTTTTTTGTATTTTGACAAAATACACCATCTTGATTAATTTATTCTCATTTTGTATTCTAGAAAAATTCGCTATCTTGATTAATTCATTCATTTTGAACTTTGCTCTCAACAAAACTTCATCTTGTCCATTGTGATAATCTTTTTCAAGCATTTTTCATTGAAATAACAATTAATGGACTGACAATATTCAAGCAGAAAGAGTTTTGAATATTACTCTGAAAGCTTCTAAATAGCGCGAGGACCTGAAACATAACCATTATTTAGAACTAACCAAACTTAAGGGTTGGAAGCATTTGAGAAAGAATAGTCTAAATTGCGACTATTTCTTTGGTTTTTCTGTTAAAATACCAGCTAGACAAGAAGGCATAGTAACACGTCAGTGATAGAACCTTGATGAACAACGAGTAATGACAACCTAAGCATTAAAAGAGGATCATTCTCGAAAAATGACATTCTGCATTCATGCAAATATCATTCATACACATCTGGTTATGAGCATTTGATTCATTCTGATTATAACATCCTAATTACTAGGCATAAATAGGTCCATGAAATGGATTCTACAGGTCATGTTCCCCAGAGAACAGGTCATGTTCCCCAGAGAACAGGTCATGTTCCTCAGGGAACAGATCAGCGAAACCACATATCCTATACCCTTGAAGTTGCAGTGGGATGGATTAAAGTCGTTATGGTAGATCTTATATTCCTATATTGGCAGCGAAATAGATCAAAGACACCAACCTCGCCTTTCTGAGTTTGCAGCAGAGCAAGTTGAAGATAACAGATCTTGTCTTCTTGCATTGGCAGCAAAGTAGATCGAAGACACCAGCCTCGCCTCCCTGAGTTTACAGCGGAGCAGGTTGAAGATAACAGATTTTTTCTTCCTATATTGGCAGCAAAATAGATCGAAGACACCAGCCTTATCTCCCTGGGCAGTAGTGGAGTAGGTTAAAGATTGCAGATCTTGTTTTCCTGTACTGGCAGTGAAGCAGATCGAAAACACCAACCTTATCTTCCTGAGCAGCAGTGGAGTAGGTTGAAAATTGCAGATTTTGTCTTCCTATACTGGCAGTGAAGCAGATCGAAAACACCAACCTTATCTTCCAGAGAAGTAATGGAGTAGGTTGAAGATTGCAAATCTTGTCTTCCTGTATTGGCAGTGAAGCAGATCGAAATAACAAGCCTTATCTCCCTGAGCAGCAGTGAAGTAGGTTAAAGATTGCAGGTCTTATCTTCCTGCACTGGTAGTGAAACAGATCGAAAACACAAGCCTTATCTTTCTGAGCAGCAGCGGAGTAAGTTGAAAATTACAGATATTGTCTTCCTGTACTGACAGTGAAGCAAATCGAAAACACAAACCTTATCTCTCTGAAGTTGCAGAAAAGTAGGTTGAAGATACAAGTCTTATCTCCCTAAAGTTGCAGTGGAGCAGACTGAAGCTATTGATCCTGTATTCCTAAGCAGTAGTGGAACAGATCAAAGACAGCAAACATTATTTCCATAACGTTGCAGTAGAACAAATTAAAGCAACAACAGCAAATCTTTTTCCCTGGCGTTGTAGTGAAACAGAGAGGATACCAATCTTATCTCCCTAAAGTTGCAGTGGAGCAGATTGAAGCAATTAATCCTATCTCCCTAAAGTTGCAGTGGAGAGGATTAAAACGATGAATCCTATACCTCTGAAGTTGCAGTAGGTCGGATTAAACCTACCGTAACAAGTCTTATCTCCCTAAAGTTGCTGTGGAGCAGACTGAAGATAACAAACCTTATCTCCTTGAAGTTGCAGTGGAGTAGGTTGAAGTAACAAACATTATCTCCCTGAAGTTACAGTGGAGCGTATTGAAGCTACTAATCTTATCTCCCTAAAGTTTCAGTAGAGCGAATTAAAACGATGAATCTTATACCTCTGAAGTTGCAATAGGTCAGATTAAATCTACCATAACGAGTTTTATCTCCCTAAAGTTGTAGCAAAGCAAACTGTATAATAGCGAATCTTATCATATCAAACCTTATCTCCCTAAAGTTGCAGTGGAGCAAGTTGAAGCAACAAGTCTTATCTCTCTGACGTTATAGTGGAGCAGACTAAAACTACGAATCTCATCTCCCTGAAGTTGCAGCAGAGTGGATTGAAGACATAGATCTTATCTCTCTGAAGTTACAGTGACGTGGATCGAAGCAACAAGACGCAGAGGACTGGAATGAAGCTATCAAAAGAAGTCAAGACGCGGCGAGACTGGGCAAAATTGGTCTTTCTTAAAAGTCTTTACTCCATTCCCGTTACACGACAATGAGCAAAGAGGGGCAGCTGTACAAGCCCATTTTTTCCCGGGGCCCAATATGACCCAAACAAAACCAAACACCAAAATAAAAATAAAACCAAAATATCTCAAAAGTCCATCACCAGCCTAAAACCACAAGCAGCCCAAATACAATTAAACCCTAGCCTAAAAAACCCACAAAACTTAACAAGATTTTAGCCAAAAGAAACTCTAGGTGCGCCACACCTAGGTCCACCCCCAGCCACGCTGCCGCATCCGAACCAGGCTCCCTCAGTCGCCTATCGCCGACCATTTATGCGTCTGACACCTGCAAGAGGAAATGAACACGCAACATCCAACGCCAACAAGCAAAAACAAATGCAAAAAGACAAAAGGAAATAATAACAAATAGCCTTAGTTCAGCTATAAAAGTCGAAAATGAAACCATTGTATTTTTCTTCTGGAGATTGAATACAAAAAAAAAAACAAAAGAAAAGACTTTGAGTTTAAGGTGATATTTTGTTTTTCATGTTTTAGATCTAGGGTATTTTTTTATTTTTAATCTACAAAAATAAAAAGAAAAAAGAAGAAAACCTCACCTGGAATCGCCCCGCAAGCCCCGTTGCCGAAAATCCTTTTTTCTTGTAGTCGAAATCGGACCGAGAGGGGGCGTGGGAGGTCTTTTACCTTCAGCCTTTGGGCCTAGAAGGCTTGGCCTTCAAACGACTTTTAAAATAGTGTTTAAAATGGGTTTTGTGTGGCTTCGACCGCCGCTCACGGTGGAGCCACAGTGGCGCTGCAGCAGTGGCCACGGCCAGACCTTAGACCGGAGGGGGGGAAGAAAAGTTGATAGGGTTTTTCTTTGTTTTTTTAGAAGGAAGTCTGAAAATGAATGTTTTAAAAAAATTTTGGCTTTTAAAGTAGTTTGAAACGGCGCCGTTTTGGGCCAATGCTCCAGGCGCCAAAATAGCGTCATTTTGGCCCTGACCCACGACCCGATCCAACAGCCCACAGGATCCGCGTGTTTTCGCGGTGATTAAGTTATTTGCACGCGGGGTCCTTCCCCTTTTGCGCTGAGATACAATCGGCCCTTTTGTTTCTTTCATTTTGGTCTGATGATTTAATTCGGATTTCATTTTAATCCACGTTTAAACGTCGCGTTTTGTGGTTGGGGAATCTTGCTCGATCAGTCCCTCGTTCCTGGCGCGCGTTCCATTTCAGCCCCGAGTTGCTTCTTTTTATTTTATTTACAGTTTTAAACCCACGAATTTTATTCAAATTTCAATTTAATTCTTAGCCTCCAATTCCAACCTTTTACAAATATTACTTCATTTAAATTTTTATATTTATGATTCCCTTTTTATATTTTATTTATTTCATTTCATTTTTATTATTCATATTAAAATGTTTGATATTAGCTACTTTAAGTTGTTTCATATATTACCTATTTAAATTGCTTTCTATGTTATTTTATTAAATGTTTTACATGTATTATTTATTTTAGATTTTATATCATTTTCTTTAAACTGTTTTGTGCAATGTTCGTTTTAAATTGTTTGAAATTGTTTATTGCAAACTATTATATGTTTTAGTTATGTTAAATTATACATTGTTAATTTTGAATATTTCGCATTATTCATTTTAAATCTTTATTATTTACTCTAATTTGTTGTTACGTTATTTTAGTTCATTCGTTTTGATTATTAGTTAACATTGAAGTAATGTACATCGTGCGATTATTGCTATCATGCGAGTTATGAATTGTTTACTCGTATTCTCATATTGTCGTCATTCATCAATGTAACCCTTTATTCACACATTGTTTTAAACGTTACATTAATTTTTACTCAAACGTGCAAAAAAGAAAATTTTAACATAAGGTAATATTTTTGCGTTTCGGTGATTCGAGATATTGTACCCTACTTTACGAGGTTTTGGTTTTCTCGCTAAAACCAAATAGCAAAATATCCTTTTAAAATTTCAAAAGATAAATGAAGTCCTGATAAGGCAATATTTATGCACTTTGGTGATTCGAGAAATCGTACCCTAACTTACGGGGTCTCGATTTTCTCGTTAAACTCAAATGGCAAAATATCCTCTTTAAACTTCCAAATATAAAATTTCAATAAAAATTAAAGGTAAGCTTATTCTCTATGGTTCCAAAAATCGTGTCCTAACTTACAGGATGTGATGTTTCGTTACTTTGAGACGAGTGGGTCTTTAACTCTCCTTTCGATTTATTCAAGCATTTTTTAATAAAATTAATAAAAATGGATCGTATTTTAAATTTCCTTTCGAATTTTCAAATTTCGACATTAAGACATTAAGTAATCAATTAGGTATCAATTTTGGGCGTTACGAGGGTGCTAATCTTCCTCGTACTTAACCGACTCCCGAACCTGTTTTTCTGAATTTCGTGGACCAAAATCTTTGTTTTAATATAATCAAATCGTTTATTAAAAACAATCACTTTTCAAGGTGATCCGATCACACCTCATCAAAAAGGATTGGTGACGACTCCCATTTTAGTTTTCATTTTCAAAATTCAAGTCAATCCCGTTTTATCAAAAATTGGTTTCGACACATACTAACACTTCCATTGCAATTAATATCTCTATATCATATATTTAGTTAACATGTATTTCATGATTAAGAATTCAATATAACTCATTGACTTATTACCTATCCTTTAAACCATAGAGTTTATATATGTTTATTATATATATTCATTCCGTATATATCATCTAAATATTATGTAATTCATAAACTTTAACGTAAGATAAATAATAATATCTAAGGTACTAATTACCTTTTAGATGTTCTACAACACAAAATTATACTTCCGTACGTGAACTTAAATCTCACCTCCATCAAGCTTAAAATTTCATTTCTCATTATTTCACCATTTACCATATACAAAAATACAAACCAAAAATTAGCATATAACTTTCTAAGCTTTATCAAAGCAATTAAATTCAATTAATAAGCTAGGAGAGGTGGAAATCACCATCAATTATCTTTTTGAAGCTTTCTCCCTCTAGCTTCAATTTTTCTTAATTAAAAATGGAGTTTTTGATGGTGAAAAACTAGTATTAAGGTTGTTTTCTAAGAGATTTTAGCAAAATCTCAAAGTTTGATTGTTGGGTCTTTAGAGAATTTGAAGGGGAAAGAAAAGAAAATTGAAACCAGGCGATAGTGGAAAGAAGGCTAAAGAATCCTTTCTTCCTCTTTAAAATAAAACTCGAGTGTAAAAGCTCATTCTACCAATTTCAAGCCCAAAGTTTAAAAATTGAACCCATTCTTCTTAATTCATGACACAATGGTCCAAATAAATTTCCATATATCAATTGTTTCATCAATATAATTTTTCCATCATAAATGCATTTTTATGGTAAAATTATCATTTTGCTCCTTTTTACTATTTAGCATAATTTCTTCTCAATAGTAGACACTTATCCAAACCAAATATCATGATTCATATGTAACCTCTCTAACTAATCCATGAATAGTGAAAATTATACTTTTACCCATTTCTCGATAAAAATGAAAATTTTACAATTTAGTCTTTATACTTTACAATATTTCTAATTTAGTACCAAAAGTGATTTTCATCTCGTGACTAAATAATCCAACTTATACTTATGCCAATTCATCACTAATAATTCTTTTTTCTCATTTTGGTCAAATTTTCACTTTACTCCTTAAATTTTTCAAAATTCATGATTTGATCCTTTCCTCATGTTTTCACTTCTAAAATTTTTTCATAAATTCTCATATTTAAAATCACTTTATTTTCATAAAAATTCTTTTAATTGGCTCATTTTTTAATTTTCTCAAAAATTTAACATATTCACTAATAGTGCCACATGTCTAATTAGAAAATTTTGAGATAGTACATATCTACTTGATTTTAGTGAGAATTCAAGGTGGGTTGAAGAAATTTGAGGTTGATCGCCAATATACCCTTGGAGCTAGAAAAATGAAGAAATTAGTCCAAAAGTGATTTTCGTTGTACTAGTTCATATTCCAAGTCATTCTCATGTTAAATAATCAAAATTACCTCATATTTCTCAATTTGGTGGAATTACATTTTAGTTCTCTAACTTTTTAAAATTTAAGATTTGGTTCTTTATCCACATTTACACATTGACAATTTCTATATTGATTTTCATTTCCAATATAAATTTAATTCCTTATGAATTCTCTTTATCTTACTCATTTCCATATTTCTTTAAAAATTCACTAGACACGATCACGGAACAATATCAAATGTAGGAAATTTTGGGGCGTTACATGTTTCTCAACCAATAATTGGTTTGTTTCCTACTTCACAACCTGTTAGAGCTACTAGGATTGCAACCTCTAGCAACTCTGGAATCGCGGAGAAAGGAAATGAGGTGTTAGGGTCTATCTTTAGCTCTCATTATCTGTACATGAAGTTTTTCAGCTAGCGAGATAAACTTACCACGGATGATTTTCCATTGAACCCCGAGGAGACCATGTCTCGCTTGATCGCCAGTATACCCGTGGAGCTAAAGGATGTCCGTGCTCCATATCTGCCCATAAATCTAATGGGTTCGTAGCCAACTGTTTGAGAGAAAGTGTGCTAACCTTTATGAAGCTGGCTAAGATCTGGTTGCATTGTCAGACAAAGGCTAAAGACTTGCTGCATGAAAGTAATGCGTTTAAGGCTTGTGGAGGAGTTGAAGCATATTTTGATTCCATGAACACCTCCAGCGAAGCACAGGAGAAATTTAGAGAGCAATTTCACGATAAAGTAATTCTTCCTCCTGCTACTCTGCAAGTTGAATTAGGAGAAGTATCGATGCTGAGGATGAAGGATTTTCATCCAACTAGGGTGTAATTGAGCTAAGCAGAGCCTGAATACTGTCAAGCTCTAACTCGATCGAATATCTATTTTTAAGTTCCAGCTTCACTCGAGATATAATTGAGTTACTTAAGTTTGAGCTTAATTAAGCTCATTTACCACTTTTTGTATTAAAATAGTTAACTAATGGAGTTAATTGTCCGTCAATTGTTTGAACTAACTAGAAACATTATAAAAATAAAGAACCAAGTTACATTAAACTTGAGTCTAATGACTAAATTTTAAATTTAAGTATACTAGAAGGACCAAAACTCCGAGAAAAAGCTATGTTCAAATGTTCTGGTCCCTGCTCTCAATGGATAATTTTTAAATTTCCTTTTAAAATCATAATTATCTCGGAATTATAAATATAATTAAATTGTGTCATATTTGGATGAAAAATAAAATTATGTAACAACTATATTTATAAAAAATTAATATAAAAAATAAATGAGGTTCTAGTTGAAATGGAAAAATAGAGATGTTAAAAGCTATGTGTGTATTTTCTATTTTTATATAAAAGATATAAAGAGATAAAAATATCTTTAAAATTATATGGTACGTTTTGTAAAATAATGATATTTTAATCGTTATTCAATTGAGTTGGTGTTTAATAAATTATAATTAAATAAACTATCAAATTAAGAATGCAATAAACGATAAATACACTAAATTTATATTCGGTGAGACTTAAATTAATAATATCAACGAAATCTTTTATCATTATATTAACAACTTAGTATAACGAAATTGATAATATAAGGGGGGGAAAAAACATTCCAAGAAACTCTTTTTGGGTTTTTTTAGTACATGGATGAAATTTGAGGCATTTATATTGAAAATGTTGCGAAAATGAGTGTCGACCAGCAGAGTTAATGGAGTTATTCATGTCCCATATATATACATATTTAACGTGGGATTGTAATAGTTAAACATGAAAAACACGGCTCACTTGGTCTAACTTCAGAAGTATTTGGTGCATGATATGTCGGTATGGGCCTCGAACTTGGAAGTTCCGGCAACGGTGCCTCAAAGTTAAGAACCTGAATAGCTTGCCTTATTGACGGTCTTGAACTCGGGTCAGGATGAACACACCGCAATCCGACGATCAACAAGAATTCGATCTGTTTATAGTCGAACTCCATGCATAGTTTCTGGTCCACAACATCAAGCAGCCTTTGGTTTCCATATGAATCCCACACCCAGGCCACCAACGATGCCTTGGACTCTTCATATTCAGGCTCTATTGATCGTCTACCACACGCGATTTCCAGTGCCACAATGCCAAAGCTATAGACATCTGATTCCTTACTAACTTTTCCCGAAGAAATGCACTCC
Source organism: Gossypium hirsutum (assembly GCF_007990345.1). Classification (NCBI taxonomy): domain Eukaryota; kingdom Viridiplantae; phylum Streptophyta; class Magnoliopsida; order Malvales; family Malvaceae; genus Gossypium; species Gossypium hirsutum. Next base: position 6,067,561 of record NC_053449.1, on the reverse strand, counting down.
GGTGCCATATAACCGATGGTTCCAGCTAATCGAGTAGTTTGCGAACCTTTTGCATGATCAACTAGCCTAGCTAACCCGAAATCCCCGAGTTTAGCATTGAAATTTGAATCCAACATGATGTTGCTGGCTTTGATATCCCTATGTAGCACGCAATGATCGCCTTCTTCGTGTAGATACAATAGAGCCGACGCCAAGTCCTGCACGATTTTGCATCTCACTTCCCAGTTCAGTAAGCTTTTGCCTTTGAAAAGATGGGAATCTAGGCTACCATTAGCCATGAACTCGTAAACGAGTAGGAGCTCGCGTTTTTCGTGACACCAGCCAATAAGCTTGACCAGATTTTTGTGTCTCAATCGGCTAATGATCTTCACTTCGGATGCATATTCCTTGATTCCTTGTTTAGAGGCCTTTGAAATCCTTTTAACAGCAACATGGGTATCCAAGTCCCTCAAGTACCCTCTATAAACTGCACCAAAACCTCCCTCTCCTAGCTTTTCACCTTTGAACATATTTGTCACTTTTGCTAATTCTTCCAGGGAAAATTTCCTCGGCGCCGCTCCATGTCGAAAGTCACTGTTGTGAAAGAACATATCCGATACGTGATCGTGATCGTCTACATTGGTGTCGTCCTCTCGTCTTAATCTCCTTAAAAAGAACCCCAAGAACACACCTAGGCCAAAAATCAAAGCACAAGCTCCAACAATTAACCCCACCACTAACAAACCTAGGCCAAGAATCAAACCAGAAGCTCCAACAATTAACCCCACCACTAATCCTCTAATGTTTTTCCTCCTTTTCGGGTGTTCTGAAGGAAAGGAATGTGGTGCAGGAGCAGCGCTTGGAGAGATTGCTCCGATGATTACATGATTGTCATGGTCTCCATTGGCGTTGTCCTTGTTTCTTTTTCTCCTTGAGCAGAAGCAACATCCCAAACATAGGACAACAATCAAAGCACAAGCTCCGACAATTAACCCCACCACTAGTCCCATCAGGTCATTCGGATCAAAGGAATCTGGTTCAGCAGCAGGGTTTGGCGAGATCGCTCCGATGAGTGACAAATTCTCTGGATGCTTAGCTGGAGGGTCATAGTTACAAACAATAAAAGTTCCCCCGTTATTACATCTCACTTTTGCACATCCGAGACGAATTGAATATTTCCAAATCACTTGAGTATAATAGGCACAGTCATAGCCTGGACTACAGCTATTTGATTCAAAGTCATAGTAGTGCTTCTCATCAATCCACATTTTTACAGCATCGGATCCAGAAAGATCATTCTTGCTCCATGCAAGATTCTCACCGTAAGGCCCTCTAGACTCCACAAGCTCACACTGCGATATCCTCTGTTTGGCATGGTCTGCTGCGTACCTTGCCACCACATCGTCCCAAGTGAGGGGGCGAACACCGACTGCTGCACGAGCTGCGTTGTGTACATTCAAGTAGTCTTGAGGTGATGAACCATCTGCTGTGGAACTAGGGCTCGGTGCAGCTGCCACCGTGACGTTGGATCGGTTCGAACCTGGTTGATTGGCTCCCAGGGAACCATGTGTTTCCATACAGCCCAACAGAGCCAAGACGAACAAACAAATTGTTACCGAATTCTTGCATAATTTCATTTGCAAAAGAGGGATCAATTAAGCTCATCAAATTATCTATCACAAAAGTAAAGTTACAGTAAGACCCAGCAAAAAGTCCACAACACAGCTCAGCCTAACCAGTGGCTTATATTACGAGCAATACCATGGGGCATTCGTTACCTCATCTTTCACGATACCCAACAAAATCGCTAATTACAGCATGATATAATTAATTTTATCATTATATAATTGGTTCAATAATTTATACAAAAGATGTATAAAAAAAACACAAATTATATGAAAGAAATTATAAAAAATCAGCAATTCAATTATTTATACGCAGTAAATTAGTAGATGCTAGAATCAAATCAGATTAGTCGATTAAATCAAGTTGACTAGTGGCAAAAAATTGGATATAGATCAAATCAATAGTGATAAAAAAACCAAAAATTGAGATAAAAAATCAACGGTTGAATCAATTTATAAAATTTATACTAATTTTTAATTGTTTATTTTATTATTATTGAATTGACAATCGAACTAATTAAATTAAGCACGGATCGTCTAATCGATTCCACCACTAATTTTAAAGCTTTATAATTAAGTAAAAGCTAATAGTATATGTTTATTTATGTTTTAAGTTTTAATCCTTTACTTTTTCAGATTGTAAAATTAAAGTATAATCATTAACATAATTAAGATTATTTTATTCATTTGAATTCTATTATGTCCCTTTTTAGTTATATTTTTTTTTAAATGACACACCAATAAATTTAACAACCTTAAGAATTAAAATTAAATTTTGAAATATGAAAAACAAATAGAATAAATTTTAAAATATAAAAATATAAAAAATACACAAAGTTATAACATCTTTTTAACCTAATTTTTTGGGTCTAGAAATTCTGAAATTTCCAAGAAAGGAGGAGGAAGAGTGGAGGAGAGCAAGTCAAGCATCGCGGTCTTTACGCAACTAAGTAATAAATAATGTATGGCCTCTCTTTTGTTTGTTTTTTGAAGAAATGAAATTGGTGGACTAATCGGGCTAAGTTTGAAACACGTCTGATCTGACCCGTAATTGTATTCTACATGCGGAAGTTTCTTGGAAAAAAAGGCTAAATTTTATAAATATGTTGGAAAAAAAATTTATTTGGAAAATATATTGTTTTTTTAAATTTATCGATTTACGCTATTTTTAGAAAAAAAACATATCCTACTTTTCATTAAAAATATATAACTTAGTTTTTTTGTCTAGTGGTTAAATCTTAGTACTTTTATCTTTAAGTCTCAAGTTCAATTCTTCTCTTACTCACATTTATATTTTTTATTTCATGTTGTTTTATGTTTTTAATTAATATTTTTAACACATTAGTTCTTTTAGTTAGATAACTGTGATTTCATTCACAAGTCCTAAGTTTGATTCCATTTATAAGTATTTTAATATGTATTTTTTATTTCATGTTGTTTCAAGCTTTTTTTATTTTTAATTAATGTTTACAATTAATAAATATATTGTTTTCTTTTTTATTTTTAATTAATAACTCTTTTATTTATAAAATCAAATAATTATTGCAAATATCATTATTTTTAGTAAATATAATTTTATATGTCAAATATTTATTTTTTCTACCTATATTATGGGGTATGGTGAATTATAATATTATAAAATCAAATAAATATTACACATATTGTAACACCCCGAACCCGAGACCGTCACCGGAGTCGAACACGAGGTGTTAGCAGACTTTAACCACTTATAAAAAAAAATTTCTCAGACACTACCAATCTGCGTACTAGTTGCTTTAAAAATCATATCTTGAGTTTCACAACTTGAAAATCAGTTTCGTAATTTTTCCCTGAAACTTGACTCATATGCCCATCTACATAATTTTTTTCTAGAATTTTTGGTCAGGCCAATTAGTACAGTTTATTAGTCAAAGTCTCCCATGTTACAGGGATCGACTACACTGACCTTTGCGCATTACGACTTGGATATCTCCCTGCACAAGGCTTCAATACTGATGCCGTTTGTTTCTATAGAAACTAGACTCAGAGAGGAATCCATACATATATGGCATGACTCCTAATTATCTCTGGTTAATTTATAATGAATTTCCAAAGTCGGAACAGGGAATCCAGAAACCGTTCTGGCCCTTTCTCACGAGAACCTGAATATCTCTTAACATACTGTCCATATGATCATTTCGTTACTTTCCTATGAAAATAGATTCATCAAGGTTCGTTTACATAATTTATTCACTATTTAATTCCAATCCTACTATTTTTAGTGATTTTCCAAATCTACATCACTGCTTCTGCCAGCATCTGCCTTTAAGGTAGACTTTACCCATTTCATAGTTTCCATGATTCAACTAGCCCTTTTAGCATAAATAGCACAAATCATGATAGCGATTAACCATTCCATACCAAATGATTATAACATTATGCTCAAACATATATAAGCCATTTTCGCATGGCTATATACATTAACCAAAATATTCTTCCGCCACTAGTCTATTTTATACATGCCATAAGACAATCCGAAACATAGCAGTACCAAACAGTGGATAGTGATAGTGTGACTAGTTGCTGACGATCCCCGAGCCTGTAGCTTCGCAATGAGATCTATAAAACAGAGGAAACAGAGTAAACGGAGTAAGCATTACAATGCTTAGTAAGTTTTAAGCAGTGTCAACAGATAACAATCAAATTATAACATAGTTGTTCGTATTTTTATTTCACTATTCCTTCGGGCATACCATCCCTTTACCGAATCTGCACATCTCATCATATACAATAGGCAGATAAACTTTCACATAAAAGTGAGCTCATGTGACATAGATATATCGTATGATTTCACATCACCTCTCACACTGATCCGATGTCACATAATCATAGGAATAGTCTCATAGATTGCTTTCGTATGCATCACATAACTACCTTATGATTTAGTGCAAATCAAGCTCACATATAAACTTGAAGTACATACCTGTTTAACCTTTCGCATTGAATATATTTATAAGCAATTCTTATTATGAAGTCTTACCCGGACATAATCTCCACACGAAGTTATCGGGTCTTACTCGGACAAAATCCCCACACGTAGTCATCGGGTCTTTAGAGCTCGGATATAGTACAAGCACGAAGCTTAAGGACATTAATCAGTGATAATATTCTCGCATAAAGCCTGCGGGGTTTTAACCCGGATATAGTACTGACACAAATGCCTTTCGGGACTTCTCACATTTATGCACTTTCACATCCATTACGTTGGCCACTCGGCCCTGTCACATATATACACTTTCACATTCATCACATCGGCCATTAGGCCTTATCACATATATACACTTTCACATTCATCGCATCGGCCATTAGGCCGTATCACATATATACACTTTCACATTCATCACATCGGCTATTAGGCCTTATCACACATATACACTTTCACATTCATCACGTCGGCTATTAGGCCTTATCACACATATACACTTTCACATTCATCACGTCGGCTATTAGGCCTTATCACACATATACACTTTCACATTCATCACATCGGCTATTAGGCCTTATCACACATATACACTTTCACATTCATCACATCGGCCATTAGGCCTTATTACATATATACATACACTTTCACATTCATCACATCGGCCATTAGGTCTTATCACATATATACATACACTTTCACATTCATCACATCGGCCATTAGGCCTTATCACATATACATACACTTTCACATTCATCACATCGGCCATTAGGCCTTATTACATACATACACTCTCTTGGCTGAATCTACATCTATCATTTTCCAATATCACAATTTAGAATTCACGTATGGGTTTAATCGATAGCTCATGAGCAACTAGAACAAGTTTATCAAGGTTTACAACACAATCTCAAATTCAGCACAAGCTGTTTTTCCTGAGCAATAGTCACTAAATCATTTATAACTGGAGCTACAAAACTCCAAATCACTTTCCGTTAATTTTTCCTGAATATAAACTCGTATATCTTCCATCCATAAAATTTCCAGAATTTTAGGTTTCGTCAATCAATACCATATTTTTCTTAAAGTTTCCCCTGTTCCACTGTTTGACTAATCTGACCACTCTTCACTACGAATCAAATTTCTCATTTTACAGAATTAAAAATGTGTTGTATTTGATTTTATTTGAAACTAGACTCATTAAGGAGTCTAAGCATATAAATTTTATCTTATAACCATTTTTGTACTATTTATAATGATTTTCTAAAAACAGAACAGGGGATTTCGGAGTCATTCTGACACCATCTCACACAACTTTAAATATCTCATTATCGGAAATTCCTTTGCTTACACGGTTTCTTTTATAAGAAACTAGACTCATTAAGCTTTAATTTCATGTCTCATTCAGCCTCTAATTCAAGTCCATAAATTTATGGTGATTTTCTAAAGTCACGTTACTGCTGCTGCCCGAAGCAGACTATTTCAAATTACCTTTAAATTCCCAAGCTCAAACACTTAAGAACTTACCATTTGAGCTTAGAACATATCATGGCCACATCATATCTTATTAAATCAGCTCATCATGTCCTATTATAATTGAATTTACTCAACGTTTAAACACTTAAAACTTACCTCGGAAGTTGCCGAACGATTACGACGGCTCTTCAATCACTTTTTTCCTTTCCCTTATCCAACTTTGATCCTCTAGGCTCTTGAGCTAAATCAAACAAATTTACTTCTCAATCAAACACATATATATGGCAACCATATACATTTCAAAAACCAATTCGTTCGTATCATTTGTCCATATATTAGCTTTTAGCATATTTGGTCATTAGAGTGACCTATTTAACTTTCAAGCATTCATTTCTAATTTTAATTAAACAATGCCGAATGCCATTAGCTACTAATGCCACACACACACATGTGCATAAAATTCACCCATACATAACCTCTAGCTCATTTGGTCATTCATCTCTCCAACCTATCAAAGTTTCATGTCAAACTTCCCTGGCCGAATACACATATAAGCACATAATGCACATTTAGAATTTTTTTATTTACTTCATGATACATTCGGCCTTGGCAACAATTTCATTAGAAATCCTTATTAGCCACTTCATCAATCAATTATATCATCTACTTAATATTTCATAACTTATCATGCTAGCTGAATATTATTTATTCAAGTTCATCATCTTCATATTCGGCATTAGCATCAAATATAATAGCCCATTTCCTCCCACTTTGAATTTATGCATCCATTTAATCATAGTTTGTTTAAGCACTCATACAACAAGATTCATCCAATTTAACAAGAAACAAAAACTTTATTCCTCCATAGCTACAATGGCCGAAAGATCTAGACATCTCAATACCGAAATTTCTAACATGGGTTGCCTAAAGAATTTGGTAGGGAGTTCAAATTTATCTAGCATTTCAAGTAATTTAACACATCCATATAGCTAACATGCTAGTAGTATCAAGGCATCAACTAAAATTTTGAAGCCTCTTAGCCGAATCCTAACTCTCCAACAACTCTAATTTCATCCATGAGATAAATAGAAGTAGGCTAACCCTCCAAAGGATGTGTAAACCTCCAAAAGCAACATTGAACATACCTTAATCTCAAGAACCACCTTGGCCGAACTTCCCCTCTTCTTCTTCCTTCCATTCGGCCATGTTGAACAACAAAGGAAGAATTTTGTTTTTCCTCCCCTTTCTCTAGTCACGACAATGGGGAGTAAGGGGGAGACAACTTTGGTTTCTCCTCCCACTCCCCTCATATTTTATTATTCTTCCCACACATATTAGCATAAAATGTCTGTTGCGCGGAAGCATGTGAAAGAGTAAAATTATTGTACTGAAAAATCACACTAAGTTCAATTCCCAGGAAAGAGAGGTAGATCACGAAGATCACTTAAATACCAAGTCTTTCCTAGCCAGAATATCCCTCTATCGTAATTTAATAGCACAATAAATCACTACAATCACATTCATAAAATATGCAAAACAAATAATAAAGAACACTAGAATTTTAACGAGGTTCAGCAAATTTTGCCTACGTCCTCGGGCACTACCAAATATATTTCACTCCAAAAATTACAAGTGAAATTTACAAATAGAGAGAGAGAATAATGCCTTAAGTAGAGAATGGCAATTATGGGATGAAGAAAGTAAGAAATGGTTAGGCCTATTTATAGTTGAGGTTCAAGGATCAACTTGCAATGTCCCTATACAATTAGGGACCAAAATTGCAATTATCCCATGCCAACTTTTAACCTAACTTGCCAACCAATTTTACTTTCTACTTTCGGTGCCCACCCTTTTTGACTTTTCAAACAATGGATGGGTTCCAATAATCTCCACCTTGAAGATTTGATTAGGATAATCTTATCTACACACAATTCTTTCTGCCTTTGACAACAATACTTGATAGTGCCTTCTTCAACTGTTAAACTTGCAGGATATTAATCAAGTTCAAACAATGTTCGAACTTGGTTGATGTTACCACCTTGGTCATCATATCTGCGGGATTATCTGCAGTCTTGATCTTCTGAAGACAAATTTTCCCCTCTTCAATAATTTCTCGCACAAAATGGAATCGTACGTCGATATGTTTTGTACGTGCATGATAGACTTGATTCTTTGCTAAATGAATAGCACTTTGACTATCACAATACACGTTAATATGCTCCTGAACCAACCCCAAGGTTTTAGCCATACCTTGTAACCAAATAGCCTCCTTTACAGCCTCTGTTACAGCCATGTACTCGGCTTCTGTGGTTGACAATGCAACTGTAGACTGTAGTGTAGACTTCCAACTTATTGGTCCTCCAGCAAGTGTAAACACATAACCGGTGGTTGATCTTCGCTTGTCCAAATCACCGGCATAGTCAGAATCAACGTACCCAATAACACCTTTACCAAGTGTATTATCCTGCTTGAACAGTAATCCAACATCCACGGTCTTCTGAATATACCGTAGAATCCATTTCACAGCTTGCCAATGTCCTTTTCCAGGATTATGCATATACCTGCTCACTATACTAACTGCCTGTGAAATGTCGGGTCTTGTACACACCATTGCATACATCAAGCTACCCACTGCATTAGAATACGGAACTTGCAACATGTATTCTCGTTCCGTATTCGTCAAAGGAGATAGTTGTGCAGAAAGCTTGAAATGAGAAGCCAACGGGGTACTTACAGGTTTTGTTTGCTCGTTCATGCCAAACTGCTGTAGTACATTCTTTAAATACTGCTTCTGAGACAAGCTAACTCTATCATGAGCTCTATCTCTCCAAATTTCCATGCCGAGAATCTTTTTAGCTTCTCCTAGATCTTTCATCTCAAACTCGAGATTGAGTTGAGTCTTCAATCTTTCAATCTCAACTTTGCTCTTAGATGCTATTAGCATATCATCAACATATAAGAGCAAGTATATGAAAGTTCCTTCTTGTAGCTTCTGAAAATACACGCAATGATCAAATTTACTTCTTGTGTACCTTTGCCCTTTCATGAACTGATCAAATCGCTTGTACCACTGCCTCGGAGATTGCTTCAATCCATAAAGCGACTTTGTCAGTTTGCAAACCCAATTTTCTTTTCCAGCAACCTTGAATCCATCTGGCTGAGTCATATAGATTTCTTCTTCCAAATCACCGTGTAAAAACGCGGTCTTCACATCAAGCTGAACTAGTTCAAGATCATATTGCGCAACCAAGGCTAGCAAAATCCGAATAGACGAATGCTTCACAACTGGAGAAAACACTTCATTGTAGTCTATTCCTTCTTTCTGAACGTAACCCTTTGCTACTAATCTAGCCTTGTATCGAATTTCATTTTTATCAGGAAATCCTTCCTTCTTTGCATATACCCATTTGCATCCAATTGCCTTCTTTCCCTTGGGTAGTGTCACCAACTCCCAGGTCTTATTTTTATGAAGAGACTGCATTTCTTCATTCATTGCTTGCTTCCACTTTACACCATCAGGGTTACTTATTACTTCTGTGTAAGTAGAAGGAACATCATCATCTGTAATTGGAAGTGCATAGGCCACTATATCATCAAAGCGAGCAGGCTTACGAATCTCTCTTCTTGGCCTTCTATATGCAATTAAATCTTGTTGCTGTAGAGGTTCTTGGGTAGGAACCTCTTCATCATTTGTCCCTTCAATATTAGCTGGATCATCGTTAACCTTTTCAAGCTCCACCTGCTGCAAAGTACTACTTGTTTTGTCATCCTTTTGTGAATCCTTGTACTTCAACATGGTTGATTCATCAAAAGTCACATCTCTACTGAAAATAATCTTCCTTGTATCAGGACACCAGAGACGATATCCTTTTACTCCATCAGTTATACCCAAGAATAATGCTTTCTTTGCTCTTGGGTCTAACTTAGATTCTTTTACATGATAATATGTAGTGGAACCAAATACATGCAAAGAATCATAATCAGTAGCAGATTTACCAGTCCACATCTCCATAGGAGTTTTTCCATTTATTGCAGCTGATGGCAAACAGTTAATTAGATGGCACGCATATGTAACTGCCTCAGCCCAAAATTCTTTGCCCAATCCAGCATTGGACAACATACATCGAACTTTCTCCAGTATAGTTCGATTCATTCGTTCTGCCACCCCATTTTGCTGTGGTGTATCCCGAACAGTAAAGTGTTGCACAATGCCCTCATCTTGGCATACTTGTAGAAATGGATCGTTTTTGTACTCAGTACCATTATCTGATCGAAGTCGTTTGACTTTTCGACCAGTCTGAGTCTCCACCATCTTCTTCCATTTCAGAAATACATCCAAAACTTCACTTTTTCTTTTCATTAGATACACCCATACTTTTCTTGAATAATCATCAACAAAAGTAACAAAATAGTGCATACCTCCCAAAGAAGCTACTTTGGTAGGTCCTCACACATCACTGTGAACGTAGTCCAGAATTCCTTTCGTATTGTGAATTGCTGGACCAAATTTTACCCTCTTCTGCTTGCCCAGAACACAATGTTCACAGAATTCTATTTTGCAAGAATTTGCACCTTTCAATAAGCCTTGCTTCACCAATGTCTGCAAAGCTTTTTCACCAGCATGTCCCAATCGCATATGCCATAATCTGGTAGCCTCTGAATCTACATCTTTTGTAGAAACTGTTGATGTTGATCCAATAACTGTACTTCCATTTAAAAAATACAAGTTATTTCTTCTTGTGCCTTTCATCACCGTCAGTTGCCCAGCTACTACTTTTAGTAATCCATCTCTCAAAGTGATTGTGAGCCCTTTAGATTCTAGGGCACCTAATGAGATGAGATTTTTCTTCAGGCTAGGTACGTAGCGAACATCTGTCAAGACTTGGATTGAGCCATCATGATTCTTCAATTGGACTGTACCCGCTCCCATTGTCTTACAAGCACTATCATTGCCCATAAGAACAATTCCACATTCTAGCTCTTTAAGACTAGAAAACCAGTCCTTATTAGGACACATATGGTAAGTACATCCTGAATCCAAAATCCACTCATCCATTTGACATGCCATTGCCATGCCAACCAAGCTAAAGTCTGACTCCTCATCATGCTCCGCTACACATGCATTAGAAATAGCCTTGCCCTTTTGTAACTTAGGACAATTCTTTTTCCAATGCCCTTTTTCACGGCAAAAGGCACATTCATCTTTGGCGGGTCTCCCTTTGGACTTTCCCCTTCTACCAGATTTGCTGCTGTGTGAACGACCTCTTACTGTTAAGACTTTTGCGGTTGTATCTCTGTGATCTCTTTTATCTTTCTTTCGAGTCTCAGATCTATACAACGCACTACAGACTGCATCAAATGTGATCGTGTCCTTCCCATGAAGCAATGTGGTGGTAAGATGATCATATTCATCAAGAAGGGAATTCAACAATAATGCCTTGTCTTCATCTTCAAATTTCTCATCCAAATTTAGCAAGTCTGCTAAAATTTTATTGAATGAGTTCACATGGTCATTCATCGACATACCGGGTGCATACGTGAATCGATAAAGTTTCTTTTTCATATAAAGCCTATTTTCAAGACTTTTCGTTAGAAACTTTTCTTCCAGTGTATCCCATAACTTCTTCGCTGATGTCTCCCTCATGACAGAGTACTTCTGCTCTTTGGCCAAACATAGGCGGATTGTACCACACGCCTGTCTATTGATCTTGGCCCACTCCTTGTCATCCATCTTGTCAGGTTTTTCTTCAAGGGCTATATCTAGCTCTTGCTGACATAAGACATCCAGGATCTCACATTGCCACATACCAAAATTATTGGTACCGTCAAATTTCTCTACTTCAAATTTTGCATTTGTCATAGTAGTCCTTGCTGATGACGATGCTGCTGCCATTTTTCTCCTCAATCCCAACTACTGTATACGTGAACAGTACCGTATACGTGAATAGTGCCGTATACGTGAATAGTACCGTATACGTGAATAGTGCCGTATACGTGAATAGTACTGTAAACGGTCGTATTCCTCAAGTACGAACCTGGCTCTAGTACCAATTGTTGCGCGTAAGCGTGTGAAAGAGTAAAATTATTGTACTGAAAAATCACACTAAGTTCAATTCCCAGGAAAGAGAGGTAGATCACGAAGATCACTTAAATACCAAGTTTTTCCTAGCCAGAATATCCCTCTATCGTAATTTAATAGCACAATAAATCACTACAATCACATTCATAAAATATGCAAAACAAATAATAAAGAACACCAAAATTTTAACGAGGTTCAGCAAATTTTGCCTACGTCCTCGGGCACTACCAAATATATTTCACTCCAAAAATTACAAGTGAAATTTACAAATAGAGAGAGAGAATAATGCCTTAAGTAGAGAATGGCAATTATGGGATGAAGAAAGTAAGAAATGGTTAGGCCTATTTATAGTTGAGGTTCAAGGATCAACTTGCAATGTCCCTATACAATTAGGGACCAAAATTGCAATTATCCCATGCCAACTTTTAACCCAACTTGCCAACCAATTTTACTTTCTACTTTCGGTGCCCACCCTTTTTGACTTTTCAAACAATGGGTGGGTTCCAATAATGTCTTTAATATGTTTTTTTTTAATACTTATTTCCTATTATAAAACCATGTAGTCATTATAATATTAATACAAAATGCATGTGCTTTGTATCCCATACCCTCATGGCCGGCCACTTCCTCTAAAGTGGGGAATTTGACATGCAAACCCATCATTTCACAACATGCATTATTAGGCCACTTTACATTTGCCTAGCACATTTCCAAATTTTCTCACATAAATCCTATTTGATAAAATTCATTTACCATTTACAAAATTCAAACATGAAATTTTCACACATGCATATGTACATATAATGAGCATCAACTATGACGGTTAATTATCTTTATGACTCGGTTTAGTGGTCCCGAAACCACTTTCCGACTAGGGTCACACATATAAAAATTAAATTTACTAAAAATAATGATATTTGCAATAATTATTTGATTTTATAAATAAAAGGGTTATTAATTAAAAAGATTAATTAAAACTAAAAAAACTTGAAAAAAATATATTTATTAATTATAAACGTTAATTAAAAAAAGCTTGAAACAACATAAAACAAAAAATACATATTAAAATGCTTATAAGAGGAATTGAACTTAGGACTAAAGGATGAAATCACAATTATCTAACCATCTAACCAAAACAACTAATATGTTTAAAATATTAATCAAAAACATAAAAAGCTTAAATCAACATTAAATAAAAAATTATATAAGAGATATTAAAATTTTATAGAATTTATTAAATTATTAAATTTTATGAAATAAGTAGTAATTATTATATTTTTATAATTTTAATAATTTATATAACGTTTTTATATTTTGATATATTATAATTCTAAAACTTTTATAATATTTTAATAATATTTAAAAAAATTTCAACACATACATTGTTTTACATCAACTTCAATTCATCTTTTATCAATTTAACTTCACATGACCTCTCTTTAACTAAAATTATTACTCATCACTCGCCTTAAAACATCAAACACTAAACTTATTATCTCTATAGTCCATACTCGACGCTCCTTATAAATTTGATTACAGTCACACTTCAAGCTCCTCATTTCTAGAACATCAACCTTGCCAATTCACCCAATGTATCTTTTAAGATTAAAAGTGTTTGTTTAATGACATAATATTTGACATATTATTAACAAAATGTTTTTTTACAATAAAAATTCAAATTCAAATTATTTTCAGAGGAGGTAAACAAACGACTTTGAGATTTATTACTGATGAAATATTTTAACTCGAGACACTGCCACGTGTTTTTTTACCAAGAAGGAAATATTTTCCTTTAATTAGTATGATAGATAAGGTTTGTGGCATATTTCCATTGAAATATTGCGAGAATAAATTGATCCAGAAAAAATGATTGAAAATATTATATTTAACGAGGGACAGTAATAGTTAAAGATGAAAAACATGGCTCACTTGCTTTAACTCCAGAAGCAATTGGTGCATGATACGTGGGAATGGGCCTGGAACCTGGAAGTTCTGGCAACGGTGCCTCGAAGTTGAGAACTTGAATTGCTTGTCTTATCGACGGTCTCGAACTTGGGTCAGGATGGACACACCACAATCCGACAATCAACAAGCATTCGATTTGTTTATCGTCGAACACCATGCATAGTTTCTGGTCCGCAACATCAAGCAGCCTTTGGTTTCCATATGAATCCCACACCCAAGCTACCAATGATGCCTTGGACTCTTCATATTCAGGCTCTATCGATCGTCTACCGCATGCGATTTCAAGTGCCACGATCCCAAAGCTATAAACGTCCGATTCCTTACTAACTTTTCCTGAAGAAACACACTCCGGTGCCATATAACCCATGGTTCCGGCTAATCGAGTAGTTTGTGAACCTTTTGCATGATCAACTAGCCTAGCTAACCCGAAATCTCCAAGTTTAGCATTGAAATTTGAATTCAACATGATGTTGCTTGTTTTGATATCCCTGTGTAGCACGCAATGATCGCCTTCTTCGTGTAGATACAATAGAGCCGACGCCAAGTCCTGCACGATTTTGTATCTCACTTCCCAGTTCAGTAGGCTTTTGCCTTTGAAAAGATGAGAATCTAGACTGCCGTTAGCCATGAACTCGTAAACGAGTAGGAGCTCGCGTTTTTCGTGGCACCAGCCGATAAGCTTGACCAGATTCTTGTGTCTCAATCGGCTAATGATCTTCACTTCGGATGCATATTCCTTGATTCCTTGTTTAGAGGCCTTTGAAATCCTTTTAACAGCAACATAGGTATCCAAGTCCCTTAAGTGCCCTCTATAAACTGCACCAAAACCTCCCTCTCCTAGTTTTTCACCTTTGAAATTATTCGTCACTTTAGCTAATTCTACTAGGGAAAATTTCCTTGGTGCTATTCCATATCGAAACTCGCCGCCGCTGAAGAACGCATCAGATATGTGATCGTGATTGTCTATGTTGACGTCGTCCTTGTGTCTTTTTGTCCTTGAAAAGAACCAGAGGAATAAACCTAGGCCAAAAATCAAAGCACAAGCTCCAACAATTAACCCCACCACTAATCCTCCCATGTCTTTCCTCTTTGGGTGTTCCGAAGGAAAGAAATATGGTGCAGGAGCAGCGCTTGGCGAGATTGCTCTGCTGATTGATTGATTCACATCGATTGGAAGCTTACCGACAATGTTACTTGGAGGGTCATAGTTACAAATAACAAAAGTTCCACCGTTATTGCATCTCGCTTTTGCACATCCAAGACTAACTGAATTGCGCCAAATCACTTGAGCATAATGCCTACATATGCGGTTTGAATCACATACACCGGATTTCAAATTATAATTTATATTCTCATTAATCCACAATCTCACAGCATCGGATCCAGAAAGATCACCGCTACTCCATGCAAAATTCTCACCATAATGCCCTCCCGAATGCACGAGCTCACAGTCTGATATCCTCTTCTCGGCATAGTCTGCTGCATACCTAGCCACCACAGTGTTCCAAGTGATGGGGCGAACACCAACTGCTGCACGAGCTGCGTTGTGTACATTCAAGAAGTCTTGAGGTGACGAACCATTCTCCGCAGAAGCAGGGTTTGGCGCAGCTGCCACCGTGACATTGGATTGGCCAGTCGAACCTGGTTGAGTGGCTCCAATGGAACCATGTGTTCCCATACGGCTGAACAGAGCCAAGACGACCAAACTAAAGGCTACTGAAATCTTGCATAACTCCATAAGATATCCAAAAGAGGCCCTTTGCTGCCTGCTCAATTAGCTCATCAATTATCGATCACAAATGTCAAGTTACAGGTGGGCCTAACCGGCAACTGCACGATATGTGGCTTAAATTATGGGCAATACAGCGGGGCTGATCATCCCAACTTTCACGTCACCCAACAAAGCGAGACTCTATTGAGAGAGCTAGTCAACAGTTAGGGACAAAAATGAAAGACTGACTAGTGATTATAAGGTCAAAAGATATATAACCTTAAAAGATTGATGGAATAGAACTTGCATGGGAGCTTGGCTATCATAAAAAACAGGTGGAATGCGACGATGTTGTTGTCGTGAAACAATGGGACGTTCGAATGATCTATGTATACCGCGAGGCCAACATGGCAGCAAATTAGATTGGATGGCCAAACTTTCTGTTGAAGCACATCCTGAGCTTACCAAATATCAAATTCCACCTAAAGAGATGTTCACCAGCTGTTG
Source organism: Gossypium hirsutum (assembly GCF_007990345.1). Lineage (NCBI taxonomy): Eukaryota > Viridiplantae > Streptophyta > Magnoliopsida > Malvales > Malvaceae > Gossypium > Gossypium hirsutum. Next base: position 6,051,257 of record NC_053449.1, on the reverse strand, counting down.
CTTTGTGATCGTTTAGGGGCAGCTCGTACATGAGTCTGTCCAGCTTAGCTATTTATGTCCTAGAGTATAATGGACATGTGCCACTTAAATTACATACACTGGATTTCAAATTATAATAGTCCTTTTTTTTTTAATCCACATTCTCACAGCATCATATTCAAAAAGTTGAAAATCAAATTTTATTTTTATTAAATAATTGAATTTAAATGAGTGAATTTCAGTATTTTTTTTTTCAATCAAGCTTTAAAAGTGTAATTTAAACTTAAATTGCTAATGAGGCTTTTTGGTAGTGTTAGCAAATATAATTTTAACTTAAATTACTAAAATTTATTATTAATTGAAAATTTCAAGTCGTATTTCTGAAATCCAAAATAACATGTATTTAATAAGGTATCGATTTTTAAATCTTATGATGGTGCTATAATCTTCCATGTACACAAATCCAATAATTATCTTTTTTTTAATAATTTTTGTTAAAAGATAATTTTATAGGTATTCGATCACTCTTAATAAGACTTCAATCTTTAAAAATAATATTTTTCCCATAACTGTGCAAATAGCATCCAGCTAATTTCTCGGTAAAAAAAGGTTTCAACAACGAGAAAGGATTGTATGAAATTGTGATCTCACGTCATCCTTATCCTTTTTCCAATAGGAGAATAACAAATCAGATTTTTCCTCCCGATTTTCAGATTTTTCCTCTAAAAAAATTTAAATTGAACTAAAAATACTAAAATTTAGGAGGAATAAATATGATTTGTCATTCTCCTATTAGAAATGATAAAGATGACATGAAATCACAGTTTCATACAATTCATTCTCTTCAACAACATACACGATTAGTTTATGTAATTTTGTATTCAACCATTAATAATGATTACATTTTTTTATAAAAATTAATTACTATTATCTAATTCAAATAACAAATAAATTTATATTAAAAATATTTTTTGAAAGCATTTTTGAATAAGTATTAAAGAAAATCTAATACTTAGCATTACAATATATATTTACTAAAGACATCCTAAGGATTATAATTTTATTCAGAATGATTAAAATATAGGAATATATCAACTTTTTCAAAAACAAATAAACCTTAAACTTTTTTTGTCAATTTATTTTAAAATATCTCATCAATCGGTAAAAAGACTTCTCTAATCTCTTATAATTTTGAAATTAAGAAAATTAGTCTTTTTCAAAAAATTTGAAGCAATTTAATTTCTATCAATTTCGAAAGTGGGCAACTAAGGATAATTAATAACGAAGTTAGTGTCTTCTATCAACTGTGCATAATTTTAATTGGTATAATAACAAATTTAGCATTCAATGTTTACATATTTTGTCATTTTTCCCTTAATTCTAAAAAATTCAACAAATTGAACCTCAACATTCACACACATGTTTCAAGGTCAACTTGTTAAATTAGGATAAAATTGACAAAATGTGTAAATTTGAAGGCTAAATTTATTACTATACTTTAACTTTTTTAGAAAAATCAGTTTACTCAATTTCAAAATTAAAAGAGACAATCTTTTTCCGCATCCACCTTTAAATTATATATATAGATATAACTTAATTTACACTTATTTGTTATATAAAAATAAAAAAATAATTTGTACTTATCAGCTTTATGTATGTGTGTATATATATGCGCGAAAATTTGTACTTATCAGCTATATATGGGACAGTGGTTCAAAATTAAAAAGGAAAAAGTCATATATGCCAAATTTTGCTATCAGTCCCTGTATAGGTAAAATATGAGTTTAGTCTTTATATTTTAATTTGCTCCACTTTAATCTCATTGCTTTTCCAAATCAATCAATTTTAGCACTTGTACTTTTTAATTTTGATATTTTAATCTTGAACCAAACAATACCAGTTAAATCCGTTAGATTAAATTCTGCTATTGGTCTTGTAAGTTTTGTAGATCTAGTCTTGATCCTTCAATTTGATCAGTTTTAATCCTTATGCTTTTCGAATGTTGATATTTCAATATTAACTCGAACAACAACAATTAAGTGATATAATGTGACTTTTTGTGAATATTATGTAAAAATAACAAGCTAACATGATAATACACGTGTGATAATATGTTTGTCTCATAAGATTATTTTAAAATTTTAACTTAACAAATTTCACAACTATCACTCAATTAAAACTGGAGTTTCGAAAATTGTAATTTACATATAGTATAGTGACTACTAGCAATTTGACAAATATATGCATGGGAATGGGAGCAAGAAGTTCTTTTTCTCTCCTTCGTCGGATAAACATTTTTTTATTAAATTTCATGTCCAACTTATAACAATGAACATTAATTAGGAATTTATGATCGTTGATATCACGATTTGTTTGTCTATTTAGAATTTAATTTCTATATTTTTATTTTTAGGAATTTAAATTTTTTTATTTTTCAAATTTAAAAATTTAAGAATATTTGTTAACATTGTTATTTTTTTTTGTTAAATTTGTTGTGCTGCATTTTGAATTTAAAAAAAAAAAAGAACTCACTTGGTCTACATGTAACAAAGAAATAACATTATAATAGACCTGAAATTAGTAAAAAAATTAACGGTGCTAATAATTCTTAAAAATTCACCTTTATCATTTTTATTAGAACAAATGTTTTTTTTTTTATAAACTTTCAAATTGGGCTTTATTTAATATATAAAACGAATTACATAACAAAAGGTCCAAAAGAAAAGAAAAAACAGAAAAACAATGAAATTGGCCGAAAGACTTAAAGTGGCCCAAGGAAAAAATAGCCTAGACTTAAATTCAGAGTAATCTAGAAAAAATAATAATAACACCGAAAAATTGCCCAATCAGAAATCACTGATTACCGTCCTATCTATAAGCCATCATTTATTTTTTTCTTTTTGACGGTTTCAGTTCTCAGGAAAGCTATTCTTTCAAAACTGTTCATCTACTTACTTAGGCCCAATTTTTCAAATGTTTTTAAGAATGTTTTTGAAAAATACGGTAGAAAAGTGATTTTAAAAAGTATTTTTAAAAATTTTGATTGTTTGGTATTGCTGTCAAAAATATTTTTGAAAAATAAAATGTCCATTTTAGACATAATATTATAAAGTAACAAATATGTATTTAAATAATATTCAAATTAGTTAATATTATGATATTTTAACAAAAATATAAAAAATAATTTATTATAACTTATTGTTAATATTTTAATAATATTAATTTTAAATATTTCTAAGTAATTAATATTAATTATTTATTAAATTTAATTAGAATATATAAACTATATTTAAATATAATAATTAAATATTTGTAATTAGATATTGACACAATTGTATTATTATAAAAATTATTTTTTATTTTTAATTAATGCTTTTAACACATTTGTATTATTTTATTTTAAAATGTATTTAAATATATAACTCATATTAGATATTAACATAACATAGAAAACATAAACCTAACAAATTAAAATATTACATATATTTGGATTAAAGTTTTAAAAAGGGATAATATTTATATACCAAATATAAATTCACAATAGACATGTACTAAGCATATACATAGAGCTGCTCTAATCTTGTTCTCAATTATATTATTTCTTTATAATTAATTTAACTTGTTCAAAACTATTAAAAACATATATTATATAAATATGTGGTTTCCAACTAGGAAGCTCTCAAATTTTTAACTGCAATTTCATTGAGCAAATTGAATAAAAATTGCATCCAGAATGGCAACAATGTCATCAATCTCCAAAGTCTAGTTTGCAACTAAATACTTCATATATGTCCGATAAATTTTTCTTATAGAAAGAAAACACTTCAAACCATCTTAAATTAGTAATATGGGAAAAAGACTATTAGATGGACAAATGTTAGACACAGGAAGACTCAAATGAAGTCAATTTCATAATATAAGTGTAACACTCTTACCCGAAACCGTTGCCGAAGTTGAGCATGAGGCATTACTTGACTTAACTTAAAAGTTCGGGGCATAAAAATTTACTTTAAAAAGTTATTTCACTGTTCATAATAAGGCTGTCCATCTGCACAGCAGTTACTAAATTAATTATAACTCGAGCTATGAAACTCAAAATTTAGATCCGTAAATTTTCCCTGAAACTATACTCATATATATTTTTACTATAAATTTTTCATAATTTTTGGTTTAGCAAATTAGTACATTTTAATAGTTAAAGTCTCCCATGTTTCACTGATAGACTGTTCTGATCTCTCGTTACTAAAATTCAATTATCTCATTGTATAGACTTCATATAGTGCTCTCACTTGTTTCTACAGAAAAAAGACTCAATAATAAATCTATACATATAAATTACAACTCATAACTATTTTTTTACAATTTTTAATGACTTTCCAAATTCAGAACAGGGGATTCTGAAAACCACTTGGACCTTGTCTAACTAAAATGCAAATATCTCAGGATATATAATTCCTTTGTCTACACCATTATTTTTCTATGAAAATAGACTTAATAAGCTTTAATTTTATATCTCATCCACCCTCTAATTAATTTTCTACTATCCTTGGTGATTTTTTAAATTCACATCACTACTGCTGTCTCAAAACTGATTTACTACCAATTTTTACTTTTTCATGATTTCTATGCATAATTTATCACCTAGACATTTATAACAACAAACACCTTCATACTTAGCCATTTTAATAACTATTCGTCATCAAATATTTACATATCATCTTTTGGTCATATCTTAAGAATATACAATCGAAATGACCAAGTCCCTATACATGCCATAGCACAAAACATTTTTCGTCTTAAAATACTGAGTTGTGGTGGTTGATAGTGTGAACGCTCTCCGACGTCTTTAAGATCCCGACTATGCTTGATAATACTATATAAAAGAAAAAGAAATAAAAGAAGTAAGCATAAAGCTTAGTAAGTTTACAAGTAAATAAACGACATCATTTAACTTAAATAAGGATATGCAAGTATCATGTTCTTAAGTTTTCTCTTTACTTACTCTCATTTACTTGTTTACTTACTTACCTACTTAGATAGCTTAAGATTTCAACTTACTCTTCTCTTGCTGAAATATTGGTTCTCACTGATAACATAATATATATTCTTAACTCTTATAACTTACCTGAAGTTGCTAATTATGCTTTTACTCAAACTTCCATAGAAAATAATCTGTTTTCTAGCCCGTTGAGCCGCATTGGAATAATAAGGATACTTGGGTCTCATATCTGATAATAACATGCCAAAGCCATGTCCCAGACATGGTCTTACATGGGATGTTTCCTGTACTGCCAATGCCATATCCCAGATATGGTCTTACATGGGAGTTCTCATATCGGTGCCTATGCCATGTCCCAGACATGGTCTTACAGAGGACCTCTCATCTCGGTGCCAATGCCATGTCCCAGACATAGTCTTACATGGGACCTCTCATGATCTCAATGATGCCAATGTCATGTCTCATACATGGTCTTACATGGGATCTCTTTACCCAAATGTCATGACATTTGTATCCAATACATTCCTAATGTTTCAACGGGGCTTGTATCACTAATTCTCTGTCATCTCATACTTGAGTCAACATTAAATATTTTCATGAAATAAATACATAATTGCTGAAAAATAACAACATTAATAATAATTATTGAAATATTTCATTTATTTACCGTAAACTTACCTTGGTACAAAAATGTGATCAAATCTAACACTTTAGTCCTCAACTTTTTTCTTTCCCCGATCTAGCTCCAAATTTCATTCTTCTCGATCTATAATAGAAAATTTAGCTTATTTAATACTCACATTCATCAAAACAATCCTTGACTCAATTTTGGCAAAATTACAGTTTTGCCCCTAAACTTTTACATATTTACACTTTTGCCCCAAAGCTCGGAAATTAAACTTCATCTCTTATTCTTATGTTTTATAACATGCTGAAAATTTTTCCCTTCTATGACAACATCAAATTCTTACTCTAACACTTACTTATGAACATTAGGTATTTTTGCCGATTATGTCAATATACTCGTTTTCACTTCAAATCGACTAGAAAAAGTTGTTTAACATAATTTATAGCTTCATATTCTACCATAAAACATCAAAATAAAAATATTTAACCTATGGGTATTTTTCCAAATATGAACCCTAGGTTAAATTATTGCTAAAATAAGCTAAATTAAGCTACCGGGATTCCAAAAACGTAAAGAACATTAAAAACGAGGGTTGGAATCACTTACTATGAGCTTGAGAAAGTGAATAAACCCTAGCTATGGCTTCCTTCAAGTTTCACCTGAATAGTCCTGGAAAATTGCTAGTCAAAGATGTAACAACCTAATTTTCAGTGGTGTCAGAAACGGTGATTCGAGATCACTAAATCTGACAAGTGAGTCTTAAAATTTAATAACTTAATAATTATGGGTCAAGTGTGAATTTAGAAGAATTTTTGAATTAGTGAATTTTGTGATTTATTGAATTTTGTGATTTAAAAATAATTTAATAGGTAAATTGGGTCTAAAACGAGGTATCGAGACCTCGAGCTCATAAGCCGAACCATAAATATTTTTATAAATATTTATGGAGTGTCATTGAGTTAGTATAAAAGTTTCGTTAGAAAATTTTAACGTTTGGATAGTCAATTAATTGAAAAGGACTAAATTGGAAATAGTGCAAAATTTGTTATATTGTGATTAAGGAATAATATGTTTAAATTGTTATTTAAGTGGATATTAGATAAGGGATAATAATATTAAATTGTGATGTGAATGTTAAATAATCTTATAATGTTTGAGATTTCTGACTGTTTGATCCGATATGTCTGGTAATGCTCCATAACCCTGTTCCGATGACGGTTTGGAGTTAGGGGGTGTTACAAAAGACTAATCCACTAACCCAATACAACTTCCAATGAAAAATGGTAGAGAAATCCACGAGGGATGGCTAATTCCCACAACTAGCTGAATAGTAGGTAGAAGCAAACAGGAAGCAACTTTAAGATGGGAACCTTTCATGAAATAAACAACACGATCATTTCAGTTGGCTAACCAACGAAATAGCAAACTACCAGGCATACACATTATATGTTATTAATGTAGTCTGTGCATACATTGGATATTACTAAGTTGGCAAGGATACAACTCAATACTGCATGAAACACAAAGCATTTATTCGTAGAGAAAACTTGTTTGTTCTGTTACCACATGAAAACCCTTGACTAGATTGACAAGAACTCTAAATTGAATATAAGGCAAAATAATGCTTTAGAAGTTCTAGTAGCTAACTTATAAGCTTTAAGTAGGTTACAAAGATCAATAATTTCACCTCCAATCCACAAGGCCCCAAAGATCATAAGAGAAATATTCCATTGGTAAAACATGTGCTATCATTGACACAAAATGAGAAGAGAATAATAAGGCTTCACTACTGCTTTAGAATAGGGACAATTAGGGGAAGAGTGTTGAACTTAATTTAATTCATTTAACAAAGTGAATAAAATCAGTTATAGTTCACATCCTCTGCATGCAATGAGTTAATCCTAAAACATGCATATAGGATTGCTAAATGGATCCTGTTTTGGGTGGGGAGAGTATATAGTGCAACAATATCACTACATAAAAAAAATAGAAAAATAAGGAAATACTTACAAATCTAATTGTTCAACAACTGTTAAGACCGCCATGGAACAAGACCGAATCTGTTCCCATGTATATCAAGCAATTCAACTACTAGCAGTAGAAGTTATGTAACCAAAAAATAGATCACAGAGGGAGATCTCCAAGACTAGATTCTGCAAAAGCATAGCCAATGGGACAAACTGTCAAAATATGCAGAGACTGAAGGAACAGAAGAATTAGAGAAAACAAAATATATCCTCACATCATAAAACCAATTAGCTTGAACCACCAAGCATCTCCTACACTCTATTTATAGCCTCCAACAGCCCATATAACAAGATATGCAACTTGTGAAAGAAAAACAAGTAGGGAAAAGATGATGACAGGTCATAGTAACAAATATTTCCTCCTGAAATGAAATCAAACAATTAATTTTAAGGAGAAAGAATTTCTGTAAAATAAGTCAATTAATTTTTGTAAAATTTCTGTAAAAATCAAACAATCAAAAAACAACTAAAAACTAAAGATGAATAATTAAATAGAAGAATAAGAAGAAGAAAAGAAACTCATCGACGGAAGAGGAACAAAAAACCAGAGGAAAGAACTTTGAAAGAGAAAATATGAAAAAAATGGGTATAGCCAAAGAACCAAAGGAAAGAACGTTTTCTAGGGAGAATACAAGTTAAAAATAGAAATTATCAGCCAAAAGCACTTTTGGCTGAAGAACAGTTAAAATTTTCAACTTCTCCATCTGCCAAGAAGCTCTTTTTTTAAGCTGAAAATTATTCTAAAATGGTGTTTGTTATTCATTGCTTTTAAAGAAAAAAGACTATTTCTTGCAAAAGTCCATCTCAGATGGACTGGAGAACGGAGCCTTAAGGATTTCCTTTCTTTTTTTCTCTTCTCCAACCATTTCCAATCCGGTTCCCACACCCAATCAGTTTCCTTGTAGTTTTCGGCGTACCCAGAGATGCTCTTTACCAGGTACACCTCCTCCTTCTTTTTCAAAGATCCTGTTGCTAGTATATGTGCTAAAGCATTTACTGATCTCGGTGTATATTTGAACACGATATTTCTAGATCTAGCTGTTCTCTATTGAATATTGTGTATATACACTCCTACCTGTGATCGATCTTGACTTTATGCTTTACATTTCTTGATTATTGCTAATGAGTTGCCTTCGATAATGATCTCCGACCACTGCATTTTGATTCCTATTTAGACTGCTTTTCGACACACAAGCGCTTCAGCAGTGAAGGCGGAGGCCACCTCTTGATGGATTTCTGAGCAAGATAAGAGGACGGTCCCTTCATCGTTTCTGGCCACAATACCTAAAGTCAATTGGTAATTATGCCCATCGTATGCACCGTCAAAATTAATTTTGACGAACTCACTAGGTGGGTAACTCTATTTTCTAAACTCCTTTGAAATTACATGATTTCTTTTTTCAATACCTTTTAGTTCGGTAATATAATTATTAACAAAACTCGTTATTTCCTGCCAGTGCTACTTTTCTTTTCATGCACTCTAGCATTTTTTTCTCCCCAAATGGCCCATAACGCACAACAAAAAAGTCGACAGTGAAAAAGGGGATACTGATAAAAAACCATGTAAGCCACTGTAAAAAATCCATATTAGTATCCATTAAAATATTTGGGATTGATAATGCTGTCCAGACTTCAACTGAAATATGGCATTCGCGGAATAAATGATCGATTGTTTCAGCTCCTCCTCCACATCAGGGGCAAATTGTATTATTAACTAGCTTCATGTGATGCATATTGACCCGTATAGGCAAGTAGTTCCATGATATTCTCCAGATTGTAATTTTGATTTTAGTAGAGAGATTTTAGAGCCAAAGTTTTTTGTAAAAATTCTAATAGTCGGTTTGTAAAGCATAAGCTCTAGGACTTTCACCAGTATTTTGTAATAGTTTATAGGCACTATGGACCGAGAACTCGCCCAAAGATTCACCACTCCAAACAAGAAAATCATCATGGGGTTCTTGTGCCAATGGGATACAAATGATCTTTTCAGCATCTCCTTCCGAAAAGGTATTGACAATCAACTCCCGTTTCCATATTCTTTCATTACTATCTATTCACTCAGCAACTTTAGAATCTCACATATTATGAACAAACGAAGATATTCTGAGGTTTTCTACATCTGGAATCTAAGCATCATTATTAATTGAAACATCCATACCCGTACCCAACCTCCAACAAAGTCGTTTCGCCAAAATAGCCTTCGTCGCCCAGATATTTCTCCATATATAAGAACTTGTATTTCCCAACCGTGAATTTAAAAAATCATCATTCGAAAAATACTTTGCTTTGAGCACTCACACAACAAGAGAGTTCTAGTTATTTATAATTCTCCACCCTTGCTTCGCTAGTAGGGAAATATTAAACTAAGTCATACTTCTGAAACCCATTCCCCCCTTCTCTTCTGAACAACACATATGCTTGCACTAGCACCAATGTATTCCTTTTTTCCCATACCTTTTTGCCACCATAACTTAGCGAAAATGTTTTCTAATTCCCCACATAAATATTTCGGTAAAAGAAAGCATGACATAGCATAAGTTGGTATTGCCTGAAGCACAAATTTTATGAAGACCTCCTTGCCCCCTTGTGATAGTAGTTTTTTACTTCATCCTTCAATTCGCAAGTAAATCATATCCTTGAGATTTTGAAAGGATTCTTTCTTACGTCTACCGACCACATTAGGAAGTCCTAAATATTTTTCCAGATTTATTGAGCTTCTCACACCTAATAAAGTCGAGATTTCTTCTTTTTCCCCCTCTATTGTGTTTGAGCTATAGAAGATCGTTGATTTGTTAAAATTCACGCATTGGCCTGAGCATCATTCGTATTCCTTCAAAATTTCTTTCAATATCAACGCTCCTCTATTTGCTGCTTCACCCAACAAAATACAATCATCTGCGAAAAGTAAGTGTGATATCTCTGATCCCCTTCTGCTAGCTTTTACTCCTTTTAACAAGCCCTCTCTTATTGCCAGTCTCATCAAAGATGAAAATCCCTCACTGCATATCAAAAAAAGGAAAGGGCTGAGTGGGTTACCTTGTCAGAGCCCTTTAGTAGGTTTGAAAATGTTTCCTCTTCTCCTATTAATGTTTACTGCATAAGAAAATGTGGAGATACATTTCATAATTAGTGCCACCCATTCCCTTGCAAAGCCCATTCAGAGCATTACTTCCTTTAGAAAACCTTATTCAACTCTATCGTAAGCTTTGCTCATATCTAACTTCACTGCCATATATCTTTTTTTTTGGTACGCTTTTAGTGAAAAGTGTGCAAAATTTCATAGGCTAATAGCACATTGGCAAAGATTAATCTTCCAAGGATGGAAGCACTTTGGACACTATCAATACATCTCCCAATGATTTCTTGAAGGCGATTTGCTATTGTTTTCGCCACAATTTTGTAAATAACCGTGCATAAACTAATAGGTCTAAAATTAAAAAGACTTGTGGGGTTCAGGATTTTTGGAATAAGCACAATATCCATCAGATTTAAAGAGTCAAAATCCTTACCATCTTCAAAATTCTCAAACAGAAAGTTTCAACATCTTTACCTACAATGTGCTAGAATCTCTAAAAAAATAATACCAAAAAATCATTAGAGCCTAGTGCTTTAGTAGGCCTTATTCCTTTCAAAGCCAAATGAACCTCTTCTGCCGTATATTCTGATATTAATGTCAATGCCCATTAGTAGGTGGGATAAATTCCCAATTCTATTAGTTGAAAATAACTTCTGAAAAAATATAGTAGCAACCTCATTAATCTCTGATTTGTCAGAGATTTCCCCTCCTTCGTCTGATTCCATCCTAGTTATTGTGTTTATTCGTCTACGAACTAGGGCATACTTATGAAAAAATGCAGAATTCTTATCCCTTAATTGAAGCCAATTGGCCCGTGCCCTTTGTTCCCAATACCTTTCATCTTTATCAATCTCCATATTAAGTTGAATTTTGGCATCAATTAGCTTTGCCATCATATCTTCATCCCTCTCCATCGCCATTAGCTTTTCTAGTTCTTTTGTGAGCTTTCTCTTTAAACCGTCTCGACCTTTCTTAATTGTGCTTGCCCATCTTTTCAATCTGATCTGTAACCTTTCAAGTTTTTTAGTAAGCGAACTAGTTGATGACTACCAAGATTCCTTAATTTCTTGTTCAATAGACTTCTCCATGGTCCACCATGCCTCAAATTTAAAACTTGGGGTCCCCTTACAAATTTATTTCATTATTTGTATTAAGAAAGAGAGGACAGTGATTCGATATCGAATGTGTCAAGTGCTGAATATTACCCTTTGGAAAAAGATGCATCCATTTTTCATTCGCAACGCCCCTATCAAGTCTCTCATTGATGTTTATTTTCGGTAGATTCCTTCTCTCCCATGTAAACCATTCCACCGTATACCCTACATCCACTAATTGGAATTCCTCTAAAACCTCACGAAAGGCCTCAATTCTTCTCTCTTCCCTCGGTATACCTCCGCTCTTTTCAAAGGAATACATGATTTCATTAAAATCACCACTTACTAACCAATGATGATTTTGTTCTTGACCTAGTTTCCTTAACAAATTCCACGAGACATTATTGTTGCTTACATAAGGTGAACCATAAAACCCCGTAAATCTCTATTCTTCATTTAAATTGTCCTCCTTAATCATCACATCAATATGGCTTTTTGAGAAACTTCTTAACCTAACCATAATTTCCCATTTCCATGCCAAACATAGCCCACCTCGGGAGCCTTTTGCTCCGACATCAATTCCATTCACAAAAGCACATCTCCTTTTGACCATTTCCATACGCTTCTCATCAATTTTTGTCTCCATAATGAAGACAATTTGGGGGTTGTGTTGCTTCAGCAAATACTAAAACCTCCGTACTGCCTATGGACTCCCTAATCCACAAACATTCCAACTTATAGTTTTCATTGCATCCGGTCGGGTTGCCTTTTGGCAGTTATCGATCTATATTGGTTGGAAACACAAATTTGTTCTGAGTTTTCTATCGACAAAACTGAGACAGCTTCGACATATATATCTTCTCTTTCATGTTTCATTCTTTTTGCTCCGTCTTCACGAGACTTTTCTATACTGCATTCTTCGGTTTTTATTTCTAAAGATTTCCTCTTCCTCATTATGCTATCTTCACTATTTTAACTTATCAAGATCGTTGGACCAATTCTTTTCCAACTTTTCTTCTTGACTGGATTGGACTTATCTTCCAACATTGATGCGGTCGTTGAAAGCACCAAAATATCATATCCCTAATAAATAATAAAAAAGAATAGTAAAAAGGAAGTACGGTCAAATCCTCAGGGACTAGATTTGCACAATATCTTGTTTCGTGCCCAAGAAAACCTGCGTTCCTCAAAAAATAAGAAAATAACAAAATTAAAGGTTTGGATCTAGAAACGAAAAATAAAATAAAAACAGAATTAAGAATATTGAATCGAAAATTTGAGAAATTAAAAATAGAGTTGAGAGAAAGGAAATTCTTATGGGAGATTCCAGCCTCCAATTGTCTCGTTCCGCCTTAGGTTCAATCCTCGGCTTTTAGATGATCCTTCCCAAACTGAATAAGCCAGTTATAGTGGAAGAGGACACCTACAACCACCAGTTCCAAGGATTTAGACTTACGATTTGGTGAAACCTGACTCTAGCCAACAATCGTTTCTGTGGGATCATCTTATGCTAGATCAACGTTTCTGTGGGATCATCTTATGGCGAATCCCGCGCCATTTTATCTGTTTGGCTTGCCAACCTCTGACGCAGTAAGCTAACGAACCAACTGTGCAACCTTCCCAAAATATACAAAGCGACTGCCTTTGCATACGTTGAAAAGCTTACTTCTTAAGGGACATGGACGGAAGTGTCAGCCTCGTAGTACGGAGAAACGATGAATACTCGTTGAGAAGGCTAAGTACGGATTCTAAGCCTCATGAACCCTTTTGGGGATTTTCGACAACCTTTGGCTTATGGGTTTAGTGGCTCATGGTTGTGGTAGAAAAGAAACTAAATAAAATAAAAATAGAGATTTTATTGAAAGGAAATATGAGAAGAACAAAAGCCTAGACTTTTGGGGAGAGAGTGTTTACAGAAAAGATGCATCCTCTTTTGAGTCACTTCACCCCCTATTTATAGTGCTAGGGGAGATAGTCTAATCCTACTTAAATTCCCGAAAGATAAATACATTTAATTAAAGATAAATAAAGATAAATAAAATAAAATCCTAAAATTAAATAATCCTTAATAATTATATTAATATTAATTATCCTAATATAATTAAAATAGAGTCTAATAGAATAAAACTTCTTTTTTTTTTTTGCATTTCAACCCTTGTGTCCTCCATGCTTGCACTTTTGACACCAACTTTTCCTTATGTCGCACATTGGCCCATTTTATCTCTAAATTCACACTTTTGGCCCTTAATTTTGCTTTTGCCCCAAATTTAGTCCCTATGAGATAAAAGATCATAAATAGCTCAAATTAGCAGGATCATACTCAGAATAAATACATAATTAATACATAAAAAACGTTATTCTAGAGTGTTATCAAATTCCTCCTACTTAGCCCATGCTTGCCCTCAAGTATGGTTCTTATCTACTGTGAAAGTTAGATTCTGCCATAAAAGAAATACCACTCCAAAATTTTATAAAAATCAATCAAAAATGCATATGAAAAATAAAGAAAACCCTAAGCTTGCTTTAAGTAAAACAGAAAAAGTTTTCCAATTAATACACACAAAAATTAGAATCGACTTTAATTATTTAATGAAAATTAGGTAAATTACCAAACCTACCAAGACACCTTATTTGTTTCCTCCTTTAGTCCCCAAATTATTTTTTTATGCTTTAGAAATATACTGAACCTTTTGACGCGAAGAGAGATAACAGCCAAGCACCCTACCCCGGTTATTCAGCCCAACATGTTCTTAAAAATTAATTCCGGTTAGCGGAGTTTTACCTAACACGTCACACAACCTTTTGACGCGAAATAGGATGACAACCCAAGCACCTACCCCGGTTACTCAGTCAGTCACGTTTTTAAACTGCACTCATAACCACGGAAATATTAAACGATATTTTAATAATAACTTTTTTATGAGGACTTCAGAGAAAAAATAATCAAGTGTCAAAAATAAGTTTTAGTAATTACCTTAATAGTCATCAACATATTTTAGCATGTAAACATATTAAGTGTCCACTTTGTATTAAACTTGATCAATTTTACGAAAAGCAAGATAAAGTTAACTCTATGAATCACAATTATTTTTAGTCTAATAAGAACAAAACAGTGGAGATGGCATCAATTATGGAAAATCTGTAATTTCCTTAGAAAACAAGAATCATACTTGTTGGTCAAACAGTGGGCAATTCTTGGTAAAAATCTTGGGCATTAAAAGAAACAGGAGATCCTAAAAAAATAAATATGGACAAAATGGAGCCTCAAGCAGTAACACCAGCCAAAAATAATCACAGCAACAGCAACAATAACCAAAATTACAGTAGAAAATGATAGTAATAACGAAGAGTACCTCCCCCTACTGAAAGCACATTGTACTCAATGTGGACGAAAAGAAATAAATAGGTACAAAAGTTTAGAAAAATTCCCCGTGTTAGTACTGTCGATCGCATATGATGGCAATGAGCTCGGTCAGTTGCTGGCCAAAGGTTTCAAGTCGGGCCTCAATGCGCTCTAAGCGTTGCTCAACGGTTTTCTTCGTATTTTCGCTCTACTTTATCTAAGCAAAAGAAGAAAAATTTATTAATATCCAAATAAGTAAAATAAAATAAATAAAGTAAAGAAAAAAATAAATAATAAAAATAAAAATTGGGTTACCTCCCAACAAGTGCTTGTTTAACGTCGTTAGCTCGATGCCGTTATTGGTTCTATGGTGGTTCCAAATGGATTTTCTCAACCGTGTGGGCTTGAAAATTCTCATAAAACGGCTTCAACCACTGGCCATTGACTATGAACCGCTTTCCAAATTCTTCACTCTCTATTTCAACCGCTCCATGTGTGAACACTTTAGTAACAATAAAAGGTCCTTACCATCGTGATCGAAGCTTACCTGGGAATAACTTTAACACCGAGTTATAAAGTAAAACTTTTTGTCCTACCAAAAAATGCTTCTAAGCTAGTCTCTTATCGTGAAACAATTTTGTCTTGTCTTTATAAATGTGAGCATTCTCGTAGGCATCATTGCGAATTTCTTCTAACTCTTCGATGTCTAATTTCCTTGCCTGTCCTGCGGGTTCTAGCTCCAGCTCTGATGCCTATATAACAGAAGGTAACAGTTTAGTATTTGGAGATAATAACTCATTAACAAATTCAAATTCATCAAGTTCAGAATTATCTCCATAAATTGACTCAAAATTCTCTTCCACCAAAGAGTCAATTATGTCGATACGATTTATGCTCAAGATTTTGCTTGGATGGCTAATGGCATCGTAGACATTAAACTTTACGATCTCCCCATCAAACTCTATCGTGAGAGTTCCACTTCGAATGTTGATTTTAGTACTAGCTGTACTAAGGAACAGTCGACCCAACAAGAGATCTGAAGATCCAGGAGTGCTATCCTCCTCCATTTTGATCACATAAAAACATGTAGGGAAAATAAACTCGTCAACTTTTACCAGAACATCCTCAAGGACTCCTTCTGGATGCATAACAGACCTGTCCGCTAATTGAATGATAACACCTGTTTTTGTCAAAAAACCCGCGTTAAGTGATTCATAAATAGAATATGGAATTACATTTATAGAAGCCTCTAAATCACACATAGCCTTCTTAATTCTCAAATGGCCTATTTTGCATGGTATTGCAAACATGCCCCTATCCTTGCATTTTGCCGGCATTTTTTACTGTAACACTGCAGATACATTCTCATCAACATTCACCCTTTCATTACCTATTAATTTTTGTTTGTTGGTGCAAAGCTCTTTAAGAAATTTAGCATACTACGGTATTTTCTTGATGGCGTCCAATAGCAGAATGTTGATCTCGACATTCCTAAATGTTTTGAGGATTTCTTTATCCTCTTTACCTCGTCGACACTGGTTGAATCGTTCTGGAAATGGAGGTTAAATTTTAGGCAATGGAGGCTTCGGTTGGACTTGTTCGTCTTTATTAGATTTTTCCTAGGCAATTTCTTGGCCAAGATTCCTGTCAGGAATTGGTTATTGTACATTTCCGCTTCGTAACGTCAGTGCATTTGCATTTTATCTAAGGTTTGGTTCTGTTTGTGATGGCAGCTTCCCTTGAGAGGTCAATTTCTCGATCGATGTGGTCAACTCTCTGATGGACGCCTCAATTTTCTGTTGGAAATCCTTCATCTCTTTTTGGAAATTAAGAGTTTGCTGTTGAAAATTAAGAACATTAGCTGCTAACTTATTGACCATGGTTTCTAGAAAATTACCTAAACCTTGCGGCTGTTGCGAAAACCGATTTTGGTATGGTTGGTTATTTCATGGATTGGCCCCATAACTTAAGTTAGGATGGTCCCTCCACCTTAGGTCGTGGGTATTAGCATAGGGTTCGTACTGCCTTTGTGGCGGCCCAGGGAAATTTCCCACAGCATTTAGATGGGTTGTGGTATCATCATAAAAACTGGGACATGCATCAGTTGCATGATTAGGTGTAGCACATATTCCACATAACCGAGCTGTCTTCGCTTTTTCTGCAATAAGAGAATTTATCATATTAGTAAGTCTATCAACTTTATCCTCTAAGGTTGAATTACTTAGCTAGTGAACCTTTCTAGGGGGTTCAGTATTGGCTCGGAACTGTTGAGAATTTGCAGCCATCATGGAGATCAAGTCTCTCGCTTGTTGGGGAGTCATGTTGACCAATGCTCCTCTACTAACAGCGTCTACAATATTCATCTCCATGGGCTTCAAACCTTTGTAAAAGTATTGGAGGAGAGATTGCTCCGTTATACCATGTTGTGGGCAGCTTGCACACAACTTCTTAAACCACTCCCAATAATCGTAAAGGGACTCAGCTTCTTTTTGCCTTATTCCAACGATCTCTCTTCTTAGCTCAGCTGCTCGAGACGCTGGAAAAAACCTGTTCAGAAACAAACAAAATAGATCAGCCCAAGTTGTAATAGATCCAAGGGGTAAATAAAATAACCATTCCTTAGCAGAATCTGCTAGGGAGAAAGGGAAAGCACTCAATTTAATCTGATCCTCAGTTACCCCCTGAGGTTTCATGCTAAGATAAACCATATAAAATTCCTTCAGATGCTTGTGGGGATTTTCATTTTGTAACCCACGAAAAGCTGGCAGTAACTGGATTAAATCTGACTTCAACTCAAAGTCAGTATTCATAGTAAGATACACGATGCACAATGGCAGTTGTTCTGTCGGAGCATCGGCCAATTGCCGAATCGTTTGAGCCATTGGTTGGTGTGCTAGATTTGGGTTTTTGTTAACCCTAGCATTAAGCACTTCTTCTGGTGAATCGACTTCTACTTTTTCGCTTTCAAGTGTTCGAGTAAGGTTTTTGTTAACCCTAGACTTAGCTTCATCGTCGACTTCGATTTTTGGCGGTGGGTTACTTTGAGTTCCAACCACCACTGACTATTTTTTTCGTAACTTTGTCTCCTTGCGATTGGCTCTAGCAGTCTTCTCAATTTTTGAACCAAATGTAAGAGTACCTAGAGCAGATCTGGTCATAAGAAAAAAAATAAGATTAGTACTTTGCCAGTCCCCGGCAACGGCGCGAAAATTTGATGTGGTCGTTGAAAGCACAAAAAATATCCTATCCCTAATAAATACTGAAAAAGAATAGTAAAAGGGAAGGAGGGTCAAATCCTCAGGGACTGGACTTGCAAAATATCTTGTTCCGTGAAATCCCAGGCAGAATCTTACCCAAGAAAACTTGCGTTCTTGAAAAAAATAAAATAAAAAAATAACAGAATTAAATGTTTGGATCTAAAAACAAAAAATAAAATAAAAACAGATTTAAGAATATTGAAATAAAAAATTAAAGAAATTAAAAATAGAGTTGAGAGAAAGGAAATTCTTATGGGAGATTCCAACCTCTAGTTGTCTCGTTCCGCCTTGGGTTCAATCCTCGGCTTTTAGATGATCCTTCCCAAACTGAATAAGCCAGTTATAGTGGAAGAGGACTCCTACGACTACCAGCTCCAAGGATTTAGACTTACAATTTGGTGGAACCTGACTCTAGCCAACAATCGCTTCTGTAGGATCGTCTTATACTAGATCAACGCTTCTCAATGGCGAATCCCATACCATTTTGTCTCTTGGGCTCGCCAACCTCTGACGCAGTAAGCTAACAAACCGACCTTGCAACCTTCCCAAAACATACAAAGTGGCCGCCTTTGCATACGATAAATACTCGTTGAGAAGGATAAGTACAGATTCTAAGCCTCATGAACCCTTTTGGGGATTTTTGACAACCTTTGGCTAGATGGGTTTAGTAGCTCATGGTTGTGGTAGAAAAAAATAAAATAAAAATAGAGATTTTATTGAAAGGAAATATGAGAAGAACAAAAGCCTTGACTTTTGGGGAGAGAGTGTTTACAGAAAAGATGGATCCTCTTTTGAGTCACTTCACCCCCTATTTATAGTACTAGGGGAGATAGTCTAATCCTACTTAAATTCCCAAAAGATAAATAAAATAAAACCCTAAAATTAAGTAATTCTTAATAATTATCTTAATATTAATTATCCTAATATAATTAAAATAGAGTCTGATAGAATAAAATCTCTATTTTTTTGCACTTCAACCCTTGTGTCCTCCATGCTTACACTTTTGGCACCGACTTTTCCTTGTGTCACACATTGGCCCATTTTATCTCTAAATTCACACTTTTGGCCCTTAATTTTACTTTTGCCTCAAATTTAGTCCCTATGAGCTAAAAGATCATAAATAGTTCAAATTAGTAGGATCATACTCAGAATAAATACATAATTAATACATAAAAATACGTTATTCTAGAGTGTTATCAAACATACTATTTCTTTCATTCAACCTTTTAGTTTTCTTCACTGCAGACCTTTTTTCCTGCATTTTCTCTGCCTTCTCTATTCCTGTTGGTTGTAATTTATCCTGCAAGCTTCAGACCATAGCATTCCCATCCTCTTGTTGTTTATTCATCTCAGGAAACCTCTCTGTGACACCTATGTAAGAGCATTGAGGCATCATCTTCTTTGAGAGGGCACTAAATTTCAAACTCTTCTTCCCAATTAAGTTTAGTTCAGCTTTTAATACTAAAGAATATGGTGGATCGTCTCTAATTTTATTTTTTTCTGCAGGTATTAGTTCAAGACAGTCTTTGAAACCACGGCCCATTCTTCCACATCCAAAGCAAAAAATCAGTAACTTCTCATATTAAAAGGAGATCCACGATTTTCGTTGAGTATCGATTGAGACGAAAATACCTCTACGAAGGGGTTTCTGCACATCCAATTGAATTCTAAGACAACAAAAATCTCCATTGATTTCAAATCTAATTACTCCTCCAAAAGTAACCCCAATGGCGTGCAATAGATCTTTTGTCGAATTTTGGTAAGCATGGTCCAATCTTGATCCAAAACGGGGAAGAATTAAGCCGGAACTGACTTCTTTCCATCAATTTAACCAACCGATCAAAAAGTACAAGATTTTATCGAAACAGCCATAGTTGCCCCTCCATAACTATCTCTAGATTTTGCCCTGCCAATTGAATCTCGAATTTTTTCCTTGTCTTCCAGATGCTTTTCATCTGTGCCCTAAAGCTATCCAGATTGTAGGATTTTTCTATCCATATCGTATAGAGCAGAGTTGATTTCTCGTTTGGTTCCACCACCTAACTTTTAACCGATAATTGGATGAGTTCTTCTGCCAAAAGGGATATCTCATCGCCTCCAAACCTATCGTCACCACCACTTTCCTCCATTTCAAGCCGCAATAGTTACTGTTTTTGCTAGGATACTAAGCAAAGCACTCATTGCCATACATTTAGAACAAAATTTTTAGATTGACTAATGAGATTATAAAAGTTAAGGTACCAAATTATATCAAAATTAAAATATATAAATTAAATTTCAAAATTAAACAAAATATAGAGATCAAATTGAAATTTAATCATTCTTATAATCTAAAATAAAAGAGGATTATAATTAAAATTTACCCATTATGCCTTCATGTATATATATATAAAAAATAGACAGGTATCCCTGTGTAGCACACAATGATCGCCTTCTTCGTGTAGATATAATAGAGCCGACGCCAATTCCTGTACAATTTTGTATCTCACTTCCCAGTTCAGTAAGCTTTTGCCTTTGAAAAGATGAGAATCTAGATTGCCGTTAGCCATGAACTCGTAAATGAGTAGGAGCTCGAGTTTTTCGTGGCACTAGCTGATAAGCTTGACTAGATTCTCGTGTCTCAATCGGTTAATGATCTTTACTTCAAATGCATATTCCTTGATTCATTTTTTGAAGGCATTTGAAATCCTTTTAACAGCAACATATGTATCCAAGCCCCTTAAGTACCCTCTATAAACTGCACCAAAACCCCATCTCTCATAGTTTTTCACATTTAAAATTATTTCACTTTAGCTAATTCTACTAGGAAAAATTTCCTTGGTGCCATTCCGTATCGAAACTCACCGCCGCTAAAGAACACATCAGATATGTAATGGTGATTGTCTATGTTGATGTCGTCCTTGTGTCTTTTTGTTCTTGAAAAGAACCAGAAGAATAAACCTAAGCCAGAAATTAAACCACAAGCTCCAACAATTAACCCCGCCACTAATCCTCCCATGTTCCTCTTTGGGTGTTCCGAAGGAAAGAAGTATGGTGCAGAAGCAGCGCTTGGTGAGATTACTTTGCTGATTGATTGATTCACATCGATTGGAAGCTTACCGACAATTTTACCTAGAGGGTCATAGTTATAAACAATAAAAGTTCCCCCGTTATTGCATCTCACTTTTGCACATCTGAGATGAACTGAATTGTGCCAAATCACTTGAGTATAATGGCTACATATGTGGCTCGAATTACATGCACCGGATTTCAAATTATAATTTCTCTTTTCATTAATCCACATTATCACAGCATCAGATCCAGAAAGGTCATCCTTGCTCCCCGCAAGATTCTCACCGTAAGGTTCTTTTGAAGGCATAAGCTCACAATCCGATATCCTCTTATTGGCATAGTTTACTGCAAATATTGCCACCACGTTGTCCCAAGTGATGGGCCGAACACCAACTGCAGCACGAGCCATGTTGTGTACATTCAAGTAGTCTTAAGGTAACAAACCTTCTGTAGCAGAACTAGGGTTTGGCACAGTTGCTACCATGATGTTGGATTGGTTCTTACCTATAGGATCGTTACTTGGAGGGTCATAGTTACAAATAACAAAAGTTCCACCGTTATTGGACCCAATCACTTTTGCACATCCAAGACGACTTGAGTTGCGCCCAATCACTTGAGTATATTGCCTACATACGTGGCTTGAATCACATACACCAGATTTAAAATTATAATAGTCTTTCTCATCAATCCACAATCTCATAGCATCGGGTCCAGAAAGATCAGTGCTACTCCATGCAAGATTCTCACCATAAGGCCCTCCTGAATGCACGAGGTCACAATCTGATATCCTCTTTTCGGCATAGTCTGCCGCGTACCTAACCACCACATTGTTCCAAATGATCGGGCAAACACCAACCACCGCACGAGCTACGTTGTGTACATTCTAGAAGTCTTGAGGTGACGAACCATTCTTCATTGAAGCAGGGTTTGGCGCAGCTGCCACCGTGACATTGGATTGGGTTGAACTTGGTTGAGTGGCTCCTATGGAACCGTGTGTTCTCATACGGCTGAACAGAGCCAAGACGACCAAACTAAAGGCTATTGAAATCTTGCATAACTCCATATGATATCTAAAAGAGGCCCTTTACTGCCTGCCTAATTAGCTCATCAATTATCGATCACGAATGTCAAGTTATAGGTGGGCCTAATCGGCAACTGCACGATATGTGGCTTAAATTATGTGCAATACAGCGAGGCTGATTACCCCAACTTTCATGTCATCCAACAAAGCGAGACTCTATTGAGAGAGCTAGTCAACAGTTAGGGACAAAAATGAAAGACTGTCTAGTGATTATAAGGTCAAAAGATATATACCATTAAAAGATTGATGGAATAGAACTTGCATGGGAGCTTGGCTATCATAAAATACAGGTGGAATGCGACGATATTGTTGTTGTGAAACAATGGGACGTTTGAATGATCTATGTATACGGCGAGGCCAACATGACAGCAAATCAGATTGGATGGCCAAACTTTCTATTGAAGCACGTACTGAGCTTACCCAATATCAAATTCCACTCCAAGAGATGTTCACCAGCTATTACTTTGTGATCGTTTAGGTGCAACTCGTACATGAGTCTATCCAACTTAGCTATATATGTCCTAGAGTATAATGGACATATGTCACTTAAATTACATACATTGGAATTCAAATTATAATAGTCCCTTTTATTAATCCACATTCTCACAGCATCATATTCAAAAAGTTGAAAATCAAATTATATTTTTATTAGATAATTGAATTAAAATGAGTGAATTTCAAAAAAAAAATTTCAATCAAGCTTTAAAAGTGTAATTTAAACTTAAATTTGCTAATGAGGCTTTTTGATAGTGTTAGCAAATATAATTTGAACTTAAATTACTAAAATTCATAATTAAATGAAAATTTGAAGTCGTATTTCTAAAATCCGAAATAACATGTATTTAAGAAGGTATCGATTTTTAAATCTTACGATGGTGCTATAATCTTCCATGTACGCAAATCCAATAATTATCTTTTTTTAATTACTTTTTTAAAAGATAATTTTAAAGGTATTCGATCACACTCTTAATAAGACTTTAATCTTTAAAAATAGTATTTTTCCCATAACTTTGCAAATATCATCCAGCTAATTTCTCGGTAAAAAAAGGTTTCAACAACGAGAAAGGATTGTATGAAACTGTGATTCTACGTCATCCTTATCCCTTTCCAATAGGAGAAAGGCAAATCAAACTTTTCCTCTTGATTTTTAGCATTTTTAGTTGAATTTGAATTTTTTTCATAGGAAATTGCTGAAAATCAGGAGAAAAAATCTTATTTGTCATCCTCTTACATGGAATCACAGTTTCATATAATCCCTTCTTTTCAACAACATACACGGTAAGTTTATGTAATTTTGTATTTAACCATTCATAATTATTACCATTTTTTATGAAAATTAATTACTATTATTTAATTCAAATAAAAAATAAATTTATGTTAAAAAGATATTTTGAAAGCATTTTTGAGGAAGTATTATTGAATGTCTAATACTTAGCATTACAATATTTACGAAAGACATCCGGAGGATGACAATTTTATACAGAATTATTCAAATGCAGGAATATATCAACTTTTCAAAAAAAAATTATTTTTCAGAATTCATTTTTTATAAAATATTTTACACTAAACAAATAGACCTTAAATTTTTTTTTCTGTCAAATTTTTTCGAATATCTCATCAATTGGTAAAAAGATAAAAAGACCTCTCTAATCTCTCTCGATTTTGAAATTAAGAAAATTAGTCTCTCCCAAAAAAATTCGAAGCAATTTAAGTTCTATCAATTTTTAAAGTGAGCAACTAAGGATAATTAATCACGAAGTTAGTGTCTTCTATCAACTGTGCATAATTTTGATTTGTATAATAATAAATTTAGCATTTAATGTTTACATATTTTGTCATTTTTTCTTTAATTCTAAAAAATTCAACAAATTCTGCCTCAACATTTACACAAATGTTGTAAGGTAAACTTGTTAAATTAATACCAAATTGACAGAATGTGTAAACTTTGAAGGCTAAATTTGTTATTACACCAATAAAAATCATGTACAATTGACAGAAGATAATAACATCATGATTAGTTATCCTTAGTTGCTCACTTTTAAAATTGATAAAGATTAAATTACTTTGATTTTTTTAGAGAAACCAGTTTACTCAATTTCGAAATTAAAGAGACAGGAAAATCTTTTTCTGCATCAACCTTTAAACTTAAATTATATATATAGATATAACTTAAATAGAATACTTAAACCTTGGACGGATAATATATATACTAAATTACAAAAAAAAAAGTCACTTTAAAAAAAATTATGGAAATAGGCCCATTTTTTGAAAATTTACAGGAATGAGCCAATTTAAAGAAGCAATCTCACATTGTCTATGAATAAACTGTAAACTTATTCATAAATCTATATATATACATATCACATATTCTACATTACTTAAGAAAATAAGAGAAATGAGGCTTTAGGTTTATATAAAGATTTTGTTTTGTAAGTTTTATTTCCACATTAATTGGTGGCACAAAAAAAAATTTGGTGCTTCCATTTTTAGTGTTGATGTGGCAAAAATGCTTTCTGACTGAAAACGTTTTAACAAAATTGGCTCATTTCTGTAAATTTTTAAAAGATTGACTTATTTTCGTAATTTTTTTTATAAAATGGTTTTTTTTAAATTTAGTCATATATATATATATGAATTGGCACTTATCTCTTCTTAAAAAAAACTTTATTTATTCTTATCTGTTATATAAAAAATAATAATTTGTACTTATCAGTTATCAGCTCCATGTATGTGTGTGTGTATATGCGCGAAAAATTGTACTTATCAGCTATATATAGGACAGTCGTTCAAAATTAAAAAAGAAAAAGTCATATATGCCAAATTTTGCTATCAGTCCCTGTACTATAGGTAAAATATGAGTTTAGTCTTTATACTCTAATTTGCTCCATTTTAATCTCATTGTTTTTCCAAATCAAACAATTTTAGCACTTATACTTTTTAATTTTGATATTTCAATCTTGAACCAAATAATACCAATTAAATCCGTTAGATTAAATTCTGCTATTGGTCTTGTAAGTTTTGTAGATTTAGTCTTGATCCTCCAATTTTATCAATTTTAATCCTTATGTTTTTGAATTTTTATATTTTAATATTAACTCGAACAACATCAATTAAGTAATATAATGTGGTTTTTTTGTGAATATTATGTAAAAGTAGCAAGCTAACATAGTGATACACGTGTGATAAAATGTTTGATTATTTTAAAATTTTAACTTAAAAAATTTCATAATTATCACTTAATTAAAACTGAAGTTTAAAAAATTGAAAATACAGGGAATAAAAAATGAATAAATTAAAGTATAACAACTAAATTTGTAATTTACATATAGTATAATGATTACTAGCAAATTTGACATATATATGTATGGGAATGGGAGCAAGAAGCTCTTTTTCTCTCTTTTGTCGGATAAACATTTTTATAGATAATTGTAGTTTATTCGTACATTTTTTACACTTTTTTTATTAAATCCCAAAACTATACTTCAACTATGATTTAATATGCAATTGTATATATGAACTTTGATTTTTTGTAATTTTATACATGAAATTTTGATTTGATCCAAATCTTGTAAATTATTAACACAATTATTGATATAACATCATTTTATGTTTATATATTGCATATAATAATTATATTAATCCAATATAAAAATAAATTGATGTATTTATTTCTTAAAATGTGTATGATTAAATCAAAATTAAAGTTTCAAGTATACATTTGAACTACAATTAGAGTTTCACATGTATAATTGCACTAAATTAAAATTCATATATACAATTGCACATTAAATCAAAGTTCATGTATAATTTTGAGATTTATCCCTTAAATTTCATGTCGAATTTAAAACAGTCAACATTAATTAGGAATTTATGTTAGACGCTACTTACTATATAATATCACTAATATGGTTTCCAATCACGTTTCGCATTGAGTTATTTATTTATTGACTAAAGGTGAGTTTGGATGGGCGGTGCGTTTACTTGCGGTTAGTGTAAAAACAGCGGTGGCGGTGAGATTAGACACTGTAGCGATACTGTAGCGTGAGACAAAAAGTAAACTAAACGTACCGCACAGCACCCACTCGCCCATCCAAACCCACCCTAAATTATAGTCTAAATAATTTATAATTTATAATTTGCTCAAAGTTCTTGTTCTCTTCGTGTATTTAGAATTTAATCTCTATACTTTTATTTTTAGGAATCTAGTTCCTCTACTTTTTGAATTTAAAAATTTAGGTCCATTTATTAATACTGTTAAAATTCTTTTGTTAATTTTGCTGGTGTGAAATTTTGAAATAAAAAAAAACTCACTTGATATCCGTATAACAAAAAAATATAATTTTGTAACAGATCTGAATTTAATAAAGAATTTTAATGGTGCTAATAATTCTTAAAAAATCGCATTTATCATTTTAATTAGAATAAAATATAAAAGTTGAGGTACCAAATCATATCAAAATTAAAGTATATAAATTAAATTTCAAAATTAAACAAAATATAGAGATCAAATTGAAATTTAATCATTCTTATAATCTAAAAAAATAGAGGATTAGAATTAAAATTTACCCATTATGTCCTCATGTACAAAAAAAAAAAAGAAAGAAAGAAAGAAAAAAGAAAACCAACAATAGACAGGTATTCCTGTGAAAAGACTCAGGCTTTCCTTTATATATAATAGTATAGATTTACCATCGCACTTATTAGACAAGATATAAAACATTAAAACGAATATATAAGAGTATTTGATACAACTCTTTTAACTTTACACGTAAGTGTTTTTTTCTCTATATTTTACTTTTTAAAGTAAAATTTAAAAACTTAATTTGTAGAGTTAAAAAATTAGATGTGATCGTGTGTCTTATGATAATTTTATTTAAAAATCTATAAAATAAATCTATATATAATTTTGTCAATTCTAATTTAAACTCGAAAATCTAACTTGATCAAATTAAAC
Source organism: Gossypium hirsutum (assembly GCF_007990345.1). Classification (NCBI taxonomy): domain Eukaryota; kingdom Viridiplantae; phylum Streptophyta; class Magnoliopsida; order Malvales; family Malvaceae; genus Gossypium; species Gossypium hirsutum. The sequence goes on along the minus strand of NC_053449.1, from coordinate 6,023,768 downwards.
TTAAATTTAACTTAATGATTTGATCATAAAAAATTAATAATTTAATGAATTTGATATTAACTTGAATTGATCGAATTTGAATTTATGATTTGATCATAAAAAATTAATAATTTAATGAATTTGATATTAACTTGAATTGATCGAATTTGAATTAATTTAAGCCTAAAATAATATAAACTCGAAATATTCTTAATAAATAAGAACACATAGATTTTATGTGAAAACTCTTTCGGGAAGAAATCATGGGCAGAGGAAAAGAAATTCACTAATATTGAAAAACGAATAATATAAGAGAAGTTTCGACTATATCTATTTAAGTGTTGAAAAACCCTATTCTAATCAAAATCAAATAGAAGAAGTATAGTTCTATGCGAACTCGCATTGTGCAGTATGGTTCGTACTCTAGTCTAGTTTTGTGTTTAATAGGGATTTATTATTTTTTCAACAAGTGATGGGATTTAGGTCACACAATCTCTAACAAAAATAACTTCAACTTGGGGTACTCGAAAGTAAATTAACCTAAAATTTGTAAAAATTATATTGACTTCATGTGAAACTAGACCTGTCCATGGGCCGGGCCCGAAAAAAAATTCGACCCGACTCTTAGGCCAGGGCCCAGCCTGGCCCGAAATATGGACCTGAAATTTTTCCCAGGCCCAGCCCGGGAAAAAATAATAAGCCCGAGCCCGGCCCGGCCCAGCTCGGTTTTTAATAAACACAAAAAATATATATTTTAAAAATAAAAAAATAAAAATATTTTTAAAGTATTTTAAAATTAAAAAATTAAAAAATATATATTTATTATATTCGGGACTGGACGGGCCGGGCCGAGCTCGGGCCAAAAAACTTGAGCCCGACCTATTTTTTAAACGGGCCTCATTTTTTTTCCAAGCTCATATTTTGAGCCTATATTTTTACTCGAACCCTCCCATATTTCGGAAGGGCCGTCGGGCCAGGCCGGGCCGCCCGGCCATGGACAGGTCTATGTGAAACCAACTCCACCCGTCCAATTTGTTAATTGTACTAATGCATATAGATATAAAATATGTTAAATACAAGTACGGATATGATAAAAAAAATTTAATTAACAAAATTGTTTTCACTCTCAAAGTCAGTCCGAGGATTCTTCTATCTAACTCTCTCGAATACCAATTTCATTCTACTCGCTTTGTTTAGCCGACTCTTGTCCAGTTCTGTACCAACTTTGTTACGTTGACGGACGCAGAAGTCTGTTCAACAAAGCGAGTAGTGAATTATTTAACAACTCTAGGGAATAGGGGCACAGTGACCTATAATGTGGAAAACCGCTAAGCGGATTTCGGCTCCATGTTTTTGGGTTAGAAAACCACTTCTGGGTTTCCATTTAGAGTATAAATCAAGATTTTCCCCTTTCACTTGCAAAGGAAAAAGAAGATTTGAGTCTCTGTATATCATCCACCTTTCATCCATCATTATTAGCTTCAAACAAGTAAGCTTTTTTATCTTCTTTTTTTTTTAATTCCTACTGCAAATCATATATGTTACCTGTTTACGCATCTTTGGTGATGGATGGAGTGAGAGATGCTAAATTCCAGAAACATAAAACAAGGTTAAATTTTTGAATATGGTTGCTAGAAGGGTGACGATACAGCTTGTTGCTTACTTAAAAGCATCGGAAAGGAGTATAAGCTCCGACATCTCGAATTCACGTCTGTCTTGCAACAACTTGAGAACCTCCAAACAATCTCTCAGCTCGATCCATGCGTAAACAACCTCTAAACAGGATGGCACCCATTCTTACTACTTAATATGTGTATATATTTTATGACTTTGCTGAGAATTTCTTTTCTTGATCGATGCAGGCAAAGAGAAGCAAAAAGGGGGAAAACCCTAATTTTCTTTTCTTTTTTTTATTTTTTATTTAAAGGGGAGAAAATTAAGGGGGTTATAATGGGAAGAGGGAAAATAGAGATAAAAAAGATAGAGAAATCATCAAGCAGGCAAGTGACCTTCTCAAAGAGAAGAAATGGATTATTGAAGAAAGCTAAAGAGTTAGCCATCCTTTGCGATGCTGAAGTTGGGTTGATTATCTTCTCCAGCAGTTCCAAGCTTCATCATTTTGCCAGCTCTAGGTCAGTTCTCTTTTTTTTTTTTCAGTCTTTTGTTAATTTTAATGAATTATTTTGGTATCATTTTTCTGAGATATGGGCAGTGGCGAACAGGGGTGAGCAAAACTTAATTCGACTTAAAAAAATTTAAATTTCGAGTTAAACGAATTGAGTTATTTGAATTAATCGAGTTATTCGAGTCACCTCGATTTTTTTTTAGAATTTCGAATAACTCTCCCCCATTTACTTTCCCCAAAAAATTTTACTCCCAACCCCTAAAACTTTTTATTTTCCTCTAAACTTTTACTTCTCACATTTTACCTCCAAATTAAAAATTAAAATCATCCAAAAAAATCCCTAAACCTAAATAGTAATAATTTTATTTATATCTACTATTTATATTATTAAATTAAATTTCACATTTTTTTACTATTTATATTTTTTTAATCATATTGAATCTTTATATTTTTTTGTTAAAATTGATTTATTGATGATGCTATAAAATATTCGTGTTAAAATTTTATATTGGTATCAATTTCACAATATTTTATCTTTAAGATAACTTTTATTAAAAAACCATATTTTTACATTTAATATATTTTTTAATTTCAAAATATATAGTGACAAGAATTAGAAGATAATTGAGGCAATTAAGCAAGCAAATAAGTTAACTCGTATATAAAAGATTAATAAATAAATTATGAGGGGATGAAAGTTAATAACAAAATTGATTACGGTAGGTGATAGTGATTATAAAGACCCAAAATCATTTTTTAATTTAACTCGAACAAATATATTTGATTCGATTCAAATTCCATCTCACTTGACTCGATTCGAGAAAATTTCAAATTGAGTTAGGATGATAAAATACGATTCATCAACTCGATTAACTCGAAATTTTTTCATTTGATTCGATCGAACGCTCACCCCTAGTGGTGAATCCCGGAGAATGTCTTAGTAATGATAAAATTGTACTTTTTTTGTCTCCCTAAAAATGATAAAAATTTGATTTAATCATTTAAAAATTATAAAGATATAAGCTATTAAAATGATAAAAGCGCATTTTTACTATCATAAAAATATACAATTTAATTTCGACCCCTCAAAAAAATTATCTAGGTTCGCCTCTGGATATGAGGGTTGTTTATAATTACATATATAGAGAATGGTTTAGTTACTTTCATTCACTTGTCATGTGTGTAAAAAATTAACAATTTAACTATTACAATTTATATCAATATAATCAAACTTGTCATGTATGTGAAAGTATTTAATCAATCTGATATCTTAATAGAAACATTAAATATAACAGTTGAATTATCAAATTATTTATCCTATAAAAAGTTATAAAATTAATTTAAGACATTGAATTTATATATAGTATAAGTAAATAATGTTAATAATAGTGAGGATGACTCCGTACATTATTAATAAGGGAATAACTTATATTAGGGAATAACTAAGGTGTTAATAATATAGTACGAAGTTAACATTAATTAATATTTTTTTTGTTGAATAACAGTATAAGATTTTAAAAATCCTTAAAATGAAATAAGAATATATTTATTTATTAAGGTAAACTTTATTAATTAATAAATTAATAAATTATTTTTCAATTATTATCATTATAAATAATTAATAAATTTTATTCAAACATAATATTTTATTATTCTGAGCAGATATAATTTATTTTGGCTTAAGTAAGAAAATAAACAAATTATTTAAAGGTATGAATTTAATTTATCATGATAAATGCTTCAAATAGTGACCTAATTGCATAATCAACAAAATGTGAGGGACCGAATCTTGAATTAGCCCATGATGCAAATACACCGATGGACATTTCTTTTATATTTAGTTATATATATATAATGGGAAGCGATCCGCTTATATCGTGTAAAAACTAAAGTAGTTTTATACACTTCTATAACTTTAATGATCCAACAGTTGAATTTATCAATATAATTGTATTTACATCAAATTTAACATGCATGAGTTATATTAATAGAGCATGAAATATAATGGTTAAGTCGTTAAATATTAATCATATAAATAATTATAAAAGTATGTAAAACTACTTTAAAAAATGAATTCCAACTATATATATAATCATGCACTACCAGATCAATATAGCAACAATCATAAATAAATAAATCAAAACTTTAAACTCAAATTTTTTCTATGAAATTAATAAATAAGCAATTTTCTATAAAAATATTCACTTAAATTTATTTTTCTATGAAAATGTAATATATAAAATATAAGATGAGCATCAACGAAAAAAATTTAATTAAATAGCTAGATTTTATCTAGGAATATTTATATGATTTTTTAAAAAATTAGATTATTATTAGTTATATGAATAATTGAGATAAAAGCTTAAATACTCATTATAATATGTATTATGAATTATAAAAAGTTTTCATGTGAATTTAGATGGGCGGTGCATTTATCTGTGGTTAGTGTAAAAACAACGGTGGCGGTAAAATTAGATATTGTAGCGATATTGTAGTATAAGACAAAAAGTAAGCTAAATGCACCGCACCGCCCCGCCCATCCAAACTCACCCTTAATTAGGTTGTAGGTATTTTCTCCAAATTTTCAGATGTATATATAAATGATTTAAATAATATTTGAATTCAAATGTTATAATTATTATTGACAATCAATTTTTTGAAATTAGATCAATGGTTAAATCGATCACATCATCGATTCTTGATTCAATCGATCTGTCCAGTTCAAATTAAATAGAATATTAAAATTTTTATAAAAAATTTAAAAATTAGTGATAATTATGTTGCACTCTGAATAAGTTTGTCAAGTAACATATTTCAATTAATATGAAGTTGCATAATAAATCATTTTACATAAGTAAAATGAAAATAAATTAAGAGTACATAAATAGTTAAGAAATAGATACATATCTAATTCCACATATTTCATTAGGTTTGAGAGCCTATGACAAAAGGAGTAATTTTTTAGCAATCATTACCAGATATGTCATTCCACACATCTCATTCACAATTAGCTATGAAAAAAATTTCTCATTCCTGCATTTTTTGTTTTGGAGTTTTTAGCTCTACAGCTCTTGCAAACTTCCATTCACCAAACACTACAATTAGAGGGTTTGACTACCCAATTTTTCATTTGTGCCCAAATTAGCTAAAAAGGCTCAAAACTTTATTTACCAAACACCCCCTAAAAAATATTATCTATTTATGAAGTAATATTATTAGATGCACCATTTATGAATAACAACATAATCATTATTAGGGAAAACAGAAAATAGAAGAAGATTTATAAATAAATACTAAAATTTTTATTTAAACATAATTAAATATTAATTATAATTATTGCATTTTTTATTTTAGGTTTAGAGTTTATGATTTATAAATTAAGCTTTACTTTCGAGTTTACATTTAAATCAAGTTGTGTACTAAAAAAATAAGGTTATTAATATTTATTTATAAGTTTTCGATTATCTTTTTTTTCCATCAATAATGACATGTCGTGTTGTTGTTCACTGACGACACACAAGATTAATATACTAATGGTGCATCGAATATTCACCGTTTATGTTACCTTTTTTAACACTTTTTCATAAGACACGTATTTATCAACCAAGCTATTGGTGTAATGATAAAAGATTTCATAAACACAAAATCGAGGGTTCCAACTAGATGCTAGATGTGTCCATGGGTCAGGACGGACCCAACCAAAATTTTAGGCTCGTTTGTCTGACTCGGCCCAAAAAATAGGTCTAAATTTTGTTGAAGCTCGGCCCGGATAAAAATGCTAACACTCGAGCCCGGTCCGCCCATATTAATTTTTTTATATAAATTTTTTTAAAAAATATAATACATAAAAAATAATAAAACATTAAAATAAATGTTTCCCAACAAATTGAAAATAAATTTAAAAAATATATGTATACTTGAATAATACTAAAAAAGATGCAACTTAACAAGAAAATGCTTCTAAAATAAGGACAAAATTAACAATAAAGCAAGAGTTATACAATATCCAAATAATAACAACAAAATAGTAACAACATAATTGTGAAATAATAGTAAAATTGTGAAAAAAATAGAAACAAAATAATTAAAAGAGAAGCAAAAAAAAAGAGAGAGTAAAAACAGTAATTTTTTTTGCATATTTGGACCAGGCTAAGGCCAAAAAAGCTTTACCCAAGGCCTGACTCATTTTTTAAAAGGGTCTTATTTTTGTTGCCCAAACGCATTTTTCGAACCTATATATTTACCCAAAACCCTCTCACTTTTTGGACAAGTCTTCAGATCAGACTAAATAGTCCAACCCATAGACAGTTCTAGTTCCAACCTCGAAATCCCTTCTTTTTGCCTGATATAAAAAAATAGTCATTAATGCATGTTTTATATAGCATGAAATCTGTCATAGAACGTTACAACAAGTATAGAGAGGAATATCATCATCAACTACTTGATCCTGCTTCTGAATTGAAGGTAATTATTTCTCAACCATTTGCTTTTATTTCATAAATTTTGCTGCATTTTTTGCTACTTTTTCCCTTTCGGTTGGTTTTCCATAGTTACAAAACACCTAAATTATCTTAAATGCTAGATTAAGCTTTCAAATGAGGTTTAGATATTAATTAAATTTGATTTGATGATAAAATGTTAAAGGATGAGAGATAATCTTTCTTTCGGAAGACAATAATTAAGATTGTTGAGAACTAATTGATTATTAGACGAATGGTATTTTGAAAATTTCTTTCAAAAGAGTTAATCCTCAACAAATTTGAACATATAACTTAAAATAAAGTATTTTAATCAGAAAAACATGAATCCAAATCGAATCTAAAAAATTAAAATTCGAATTAATCTGATCTAAAACCAATTTACAATAAAATACTCCACATTCAAGAATATAATTTTTTTTATGTAATATCTGATTTTGTGGTTGATATAGTTTTGGGAAAAGGAGGTAGCAAGCTTGAGGCAACAACTAAATGACTTGCAAGAATACCACAGGTACCCAATCTCCCATTATTCATACATAAAAATCAAAATATTTAAAGTTGTGTTTGAATGAAAAATTTGTGTAATTTTGAGACGGGATTTTAATAACTTAATTTTATTTTTTAAATTTCATTTAGAATTTTATTCAATTTAATATACATAATTCCATCATAAGATAAAAAAAAGCTTAAACTTCAAAAAAACATTTTATTTAAATATATATTTTGGAATTTCGAACAATTTTGCCAACTGAGCCACGGTCTCATTGACATTTAAAAGAACTTAAAATGCAATGTAAAAGATAACTAGTCAACTTAATCTACCATAATAATCAACTTGATCCAACGGACTTAACCTATTCGACAAACTTGACCGATTTAGAATATCTTACACGACATTTTCCACTGTGATGAATTGCAGGCAGCTGATGGGGGAAGAACTATCTGGTTTAAGCATCAAAGATCTACGGAATCTAGAAAACCAACTTGAAATGAGCTTGAAAAGTGTTCGCATGAGAAAGGTAAAATTAACTTTAAAACCTTGGGGAAATTTGCATTTACAACATTCAAGGATTCAACAATGCAATTTTCTCTCTGTTATTGTTTTGTTTTTAGGACCAAATTCTTACAAATCAAATCAAAGAGCTAAGTGTTAAGGTTAGAAAAAATTTTGCTGCACTTTCATGTTTTTTCGCTGATTTTCATCTATAGAGATTTTCTCTGGTTTGATTTTGGTTTTAGTCCATTTACTGAAATCACTCTAATTTGGGGTAATTTGATCACTTTATTTTTAATGATGTTATTAATAGATTCAAATTGAAAACACCATTAATTGTTGTTATTAAAGTCAGGTTTATGTTTGTTCCAAATTGAAAACGAATTAATATCGAGTTATTTTATTGACTGAATTGCATACACAACTCATTCTAGTTAATTTTATTCTTTTTACTATACTAAATTTTAGGGTTTGCTCTTTTTACTTTAAATTAACATAACGTTGTCGGCAATGCAAAGTAGATAATTCCATATTGGTTGAAGAAAATCTTATAAGAGGGTTTAAATATAACTTTGCCTCTTACCTTTATTGAGTAATTGGGAGCTAAGACCTAACACACATGCCTTGCTACTTGGTTTGTGTTCGTGTTTTTGAATAATTTTTGTTTCTTTTATCATTTTTTTTTGTTTTCAGAATATTTTTTCGGTTGAGGAAAATCCTTTGTTATTTTTGAAAATTGACACTGCTATTTTACTATTTTTTCCTTCCAAAAAACAATAGAAATACAGGCCATTCTTCTCATCTTTCACAACAATAAAAACAACAATCTCTTTCCTGCCTTTCTTAGCTCGCATATTTTCTGTTCCGAAAACTTTTCCGGTCAAATTTCCAACCAAGTTTTTAACTTTAATTTCTAGTCTACTGTTCTGAATATTTTTGAGAAGAGCAATATCATTTGTGTTCTACCTTCTTTATTCGGGTATACAAATATTTAAACACTGTGTTAACCTTGGGGAGCGACGTCCACTACACACGTTTATACCGATCAAGGCAAATTTACTTCTAAGGCAATAGTTATTTCACGGCACAGTGATTATTTTATTTACATACATTCAATTTATTTATACTATTAGTGCTAACTATTTTATTTTGCAGTATTATATTTTTAACATAAATGTCAAAATTGAAAATGATGTTTAATTGCTTGTTCAGGTAATTTGGAAATTTAATTAATCATGTTCAACCAATAATCAAAATATAATGGAATACTTAAGAAAAAAAGGATTCCATCTCTTTATCCGTTACTATCAATAATATTATAAGTAAAACACTAAATTTATAATTAAACATATTTTCTTGTTTATTGAATTTCAGGGACACCACATTCATAAAGAGAATCTAGAACTACAGAAGAAGCTAGACCTTATTTGCCAAGAAAATACTGAACTTCAAAGGAAGGTATTCGCTAAATATTTGAAGCAGTGGTTAGAGCTCGCGTTAGATACTTAAATATCATCCCTTGTTCTCCCAGCCCAATACTATATTGATAAAAGAAAATTCTTGTAACTGCTGGCAAATGAATAATTTTCCTACTGATAATACTAAGCAACACAAATTTTTGGGGGTGACACAGGTTGATGGAAATGGAACAGTAGAAGCAAATGAAGGCAGCAAAAGCTCATCCCACAGTTATGGTTTCAACAATGGATATGATGAGTTGCAGGCACCTGTTGTCGATCTCCGGTTAAGCCTGCCTCAACAACTTCCCGACGCTGATACATCGTATAGAAACCTAAGACTGTTTTGAAAACCAGGTAAAATTTTATAGAATGTCCCTGTACTATTCATTTTTAGCATATCTAATCCCTCTACTATAATTTGATTGTTTTTAGTCCCTCTACAATTTGGAAAGCGTATTTTCAATCTTGAGGTCAAATCTTTTGTGAACTCCGTCAGATAATTTAATATGGCTTTAAAAATATATATATATATATGTGATAGATGTAACATATACACTTTTGGCATTTTTGTACATTTGGACAAATGCCATGTGATCATATATTTTACGTCATGATTTGGCTCCTGAATTATACCTTGGTATTTATATTTTTTTTTGGTCTCATTTTGGTATATGAACTATTATTTTTGTCTTATTTTACCCAAAAAAATTTATCCGGGTACAATATAAGAACGTGACACTTTTTTATGTTGGAAGTAAACTGGAACGAAACTGATAGTTCATATACTAAAACGAGACAAAAAAAAGTTTAAGTACCAAAATAAGAATATGAGTTCAAGGGTTAAATCGTGACTTAAGCAAGAAATATATGTTATATCAAATTATTTGACATAATTAACGAAAACAAAATAGAGAGACCAGAATTGATCGAATTATAGGAGAGAGATTAAGTCCGCATAGCAAAGGGACTTCATATAGAATTTGACCATAAATAACTAGAGCATATAGAAAACAAGAAAGCAAAGCATTTCAACATCCAACCCTAAGGATAAACTTTGGGTGGACATATCATCAATGCTCCAATGACGACTTGCCCATGCATGGCTAAAATTAAGCTTCATTGGGTGAGCTTTTTCATATTCCAGATACTATATAAAGTATGTTCCAAGTTATAAATTACTGTAAAAATAAGAGGGAAACAAGTCTAATAGGATATAAATTTAGGTAATAAAGAGAATATAACTGATGTTGCTTAGCTCTACCTAAATTGACTAGCTGCAAATAGCAGTTGCATGCTTTATTTTTTGTTATCCAATTTACACTTCCGTGGGTGATTGAAAAAAGGGCAAATAGAAAAGGTAAATGAATGAACATTTGTGTCGATACCAAATATGAATGGAGGAGAAGAAAAGTGGTTCGCACGGTGGTGCTGAGAGGCGAGAGAGGTGGTTTTGGAGTTGTGAGGTTAATTTGGCAAAATTTCGATATGTGAAGGGATCTCTTCGTGGTGAGTATGATAATGATGAGGTATATGTATCCTAGATATGTCCCCTTGATATAGGTCTCAAGTTACGAAAAGCAACTAGCTAAGTTAGGGAAGCTACTCCTTGCTATCTCTTTAGGCGAAGTAGCTCCTTTGGACGAGTTAGTTTCCCGGCCCCTAACAAATTGTGTTAACTATATTGGTGAAAATTTCAACAATTGCTCGAAATCATATAGTTCTCACTGATAAATGACACGATGCATGAGGATGAGAGGAGGTGTGTAATAGAGATATTTATGTATTGGAGTTGAGTTTGTGCATGCTATTAATATTATATTTAATTGTTTAAGTATGGTCTAATTCGGAATATGAACTTTAAATTTTGCTCAAGTTTATCCATTTTTGTAAACGGCTAATCTAAGTCTATTTAAGCCCACTCATTTTTTTAAAATATAATTATTTTTAATTAATATTTAATAATATTATATATATCTTCTCCTACAATTATATATATTTTTATTAAATATAAACATACACAACTTAACATGTCTTTTTATATTTACATTATAATTAGTTTATTTAATTCTTCATATAATATAATTATATAATATATAAATAAATATATATCACAAACTTGAAAACGGATCATGTAACACCTTACACTCCAAGAATGCGCACAAGTGTTATATATAATCGCACACAAACATCAAATACAAATCTCCCGGGTGCTAAAAGCAAATTTGCTTATACAAAAATTTTAAGAGCTCTTTTATTTTGTGGAATGTCAATTATACCTTAATATTTTTTCCAAATCGTTTAATGAAGCTCTTAAATAATATCGAGAAAAAATCAAAAATTCAAGTTGTCCCTTCTACATGGGTTGATGTGAAATGAATAAATGGAGAAGGAAGCGATAAAATCAAGTTTTTAAAAATTGAAACAAAGAAGAAATGTTCACAAATTATACTTAACAAGTCAAAAATAGATGAGATTGAACCATGAAACTGAAGAAAAGTTTGAAGGGAGTTTGAGAGAGAAATGGAGAGAATTTTGTTTGAGCAATTTTGCTTCTTTAATGAATGGGGAATTGGACTAATCGGTCCTTCCAATTGAAATTGGTAATGGTCTATTTGCTGTAGTACCCTTCGTCAAAATACCCATTTAACCCCTCACACGTTTCTAAATCACATCAAAACTCTTTAAGACATTTGAACATCAAATTTTAGTTCTCTTACAAAATAGTTCATACATAAATTTCTAATGTCTAAATTCTGACTAATTTTATGCTATTAAATAATGAAAATTAAATTATAACTAATTTTTTTAATTAAATCTAATATTAGTTAAGTGATAATTAAGATACTTAGAATTCTAATTAAGTGATAACTCTATTTTAATTTAATAAACAATTCTCATTAATAAACTCTAATTTAATAATTTGATGAGAATAGTTTATTAAATTAAAATAGAGTTATTAAGTAATTTGATTAAAAAATTAATAGAAATACCATGCATGCCTTATTGAAAAACCAGAAGTAATAATAAAACTGATCACCCATAAATGTAACCCAAATAGAAAAAATAAATTATAATTATAAACTAGTCTCATCAAATTTAGTAAATTTTTTAAATAAACTATTCTCATCAAATTACCAAAATAATACATAAAATGCGAATTAGTTTATACTTTTTTAAATAGCTTTACTTTAGGTAAAATATATTTACTTTAATAATAAAATAAAGGGCTTTTATGAGTAAAAATCACAGATTAAGAGCTTATTTAACTACAAAAATAGGTTGAGGGCTTGTTTATTAAATAAAAAAGTGAGTTGAAGAGGAATAAAAAGAAAATAATAAATAATGAGCGCTTAGAAGGCAATTAGCTACATTTCAATTTTAGTGCGTCCCACGCACATAGCGACAGCAAATCACTTTCAAAATCTAAAATGATAAATTTTCTTGTCAGGTTCTTAAAACTGCAGATAGTTACATTTTAGTCTCGTCAATCTCTTTGGCACCTTTGGTGCCGCCACATGTTTTTTTTTGCAGGTTTTTATTTTTTTTAATATATTTGGTAAATAAAAAAATTATAATATTTTGGTAAATAAAAAAAAGTTATAATATTTTGATTATTTTTTATTTTTTATAATAATTTAGTAAAAAAACCCGTAAAAACTCCATATCTGCAAAATTGTTTCCTTCATCTTTTATAAGAAAAGAAAAAAAGGTGAAATATTTTTCAAAGATAAAAAGAAGAAAGGTTGATAAAAATATAGAATAGTACAGGGCGCCGGAGGCTTTTAAAACTTTTAAATTAAAAGTTGTTTCTTTTTTCTTTCATCAAAAAATTAAAAATAGTTTCGGTTCACTAAGAGACGAGGAGTAGACCTGTCCATGGGACGGGCGGCCCGGCCCAACCCGACAGCCCGCCCGAAATATGGGAGGGTTTGGATAAAAATATAGGCCCGAAATATGGGCTTGGGCAAAAATTTAGGCCCGTTTAAAAAATGGGCCTAGCCTCGGGCAAGATTTTTTTGGCCCGGACCAGCCCGAAAAATATTAAATATATATTTTTTATTTTTAAAATATAATAGTTTTTTATTTTAAGTTTATTTACTTTCATTTCCTTGACTAGTGTTACAAAATAATAATAATAAAACATCAAGTTTGTTTTACTAATCAAATATTAGATTTTGTTAGAACAATTAATACAATTAATAATTTGATAAATTTACTAATCAAATGTTAGATTTTATTACAACAATTAATACAATTAACAATTAATAATTTGATAATTTTACTAACAATTAATTTTAATAACAATTAGTTTTAATTTTATTAAAAAAATAATTTTAATTTTAATTAAAAACGGGCCGGGTCGGGCCGAGATTGGGCCCCATATTTTTTCTCCGGCCCGGGCCTGGGCAAAATCTTAGGCCCATATTTCAGGCCGGGCCTAGTAAATGGGCTGAATTTTTTTGTGGGCCCGGCCCATGGATAGGTCTAACGAGGAGTCAATTAATTTGAAGTTGCCTTAGGAATAAACGATGAATATGGTTTTTAAGTTTTGCTAGGTTTAATTAAAAATTTTCAAATATTTTAGAAAATTTAATTAAATTTTTTGAAAAATTGAGGTTTAATGAAAAAATTCAAAAAGTATAATTAAAAATTTTAAATATTGAAAAAATTAATGACAACTTTTAAAAATTATAAAGGATTTAATTAAAATTTTCAAAAAATTTAAAGGATTTAGATAAAATTTTGAAAATATTGAAAGCTTAATGACAATTTCGAAAAAATTTGAAAACCTTAATAACAATTTTGAATTTTTGAAGGGGCCAAGACCCCCTCTTAGTTTTCGCCCTTGAAAGGTAGCCATATGTACACCTCTCTTTAGCTTTTTGTACTTTCAAACTTTTTACATTAAGATTTTGGATTTTTCTTTCAAAGATATTAAGGATAAGTTTGGATAGATAGTTAGATGCAGTGCATTACCTTGCATTTAATTTACCTTTTTGTCTTATATTATAATATTTAATCTTATCGTTACCGTTGTTACAGGCCATTTTGCCCGAGGCCCAATTAAACACAAAATAAAAGTCCAAATTACAGTCCATAAAGTCCAAAACAACAAGCTCAGAACCACTAGCCCAATAACCCAATAGCCTACCCTCAGCCCAAAACCCAAAACAAAAAAAACCTAGCAGAAAACAGAGGAGCCCTAGGCGCCGCTCCTAGGGTCTTCTGACCTTTGGTCTTCTGCTCACCTGCTCTACCAGCAACCATCGCCAACTGCCACCGTCACCTCCATCCACGTGCGTTGATCCCTGTAAACAAATCAAGGCAAGCAAGACAGGCATAGGCATAGACTAGGAATTTCATGTAAATCGGCTATAAAAGCCGAAACTAAGATACATGTAAGGGGTTCTGATTTTTTTTAAGAAAAAGATCGAAGAAATAAAAAAAATCAGTTGAAAGGTGATATTTTTAGTCTTTTTTCCTCTTCGATTCCATTCGGTTTTGCTTTTCTTTTCTTTTACGGTTAATATAAGTCTAAAGGTTAATAAACGAAACTTACCTGATTCGTCGCGGTTGTAGCGTCGCCGGAGTCCGAGTCGTTGAGAACGGACGAGGAAGGCGTTTCATTTTTGAGATTCCCTCTCTCGGCCTTAGGGCTTTAAGGACTTGATTTTGAAAGGTTTTCGAAATGGGGTTTTAAAAGACTGACTTTTCGACTTCCGACCGCCGCTCACGGCGGCGCCGGCGCCGATAATCGGCGACCGGCACGGTGGTCCACAACTGACCCCTTGGCCGGAGGAGGGCAGAAGAATAGAGAGATTCTCTGTTTTTTTTTAAGAAAGAAGAAAATTGATTTTTTTTAAGATTTTTAGGCTTATATAGCCTTCTGGTACGGCGTCGTTTTGGCTAGCAGCAATAGTCAAAAAACGGCGTCGTTTTGGCATGGATCAGGTCGACCCAACCCGACCCGAGGAAGGTCCGCGTGTTTCCATACCTGAGGGTCTATTTGCAACTTTGGTCCTTCTGTATTTATTTGATTTTAAATTAATTCCTTTTGTTCAATATTATTGCCTTTTTAATTCGGCCCTGAACTTTCGCCTGTCTTTCGATTTTGTCCCCAACCCTTTGGCGCACTGAGCAATATACACGTGTCCTTATAAGGGTTTTATTACTCTATTGGTCCCTGATATTTGCGCGCATTTCCATTTTGGTCTTTCTTGTTTGTTTTATTGTAGTTTTACCCTGTAATTTCATTTTGCTCTCGATTTCATCCTATATTTTGTTTATTGGTTAATTTAATTTTTTTTAAGACTCTTATTATTAAACTAACTATTATTATTATATTTGTTATCTTTTATTACTATTTTTATTATATACACTTTTTTAATTTATACACTTGTACCCATTTATATATATGTTTTATACTTTATAATTTATATATATACATATAGGTCCGTATGTATTTCTCTTACGAATACATATATACTAATATATCTTCTTTTATCCTTTTTATACACGCATACATACATATATGTATATACCTATACAAGCTTTTATATTTAATAGCTTTAAATCATACTTATACATATATATGTTTTCATATTTTTTATAATTATACATATATAGAAATGTTTTCCTTATATGCGCATGAATATTTTATATATATTTTATAATTTGGATCAATCTTTTTGTTATTATTTGTTAATTTCAATGTTCATTTATTTATTTATTCATATGTTTATTCTTTAAAATGTTTTAGTTTTTTTTATTTACTTGTATATCGATGATTGATTATTTATTTATTTATTTCATTCTTTACGCATATCATTTTGTGCTCAATATCATATTTATAATTCTATTATGCATATAAATGCCATATTTCAAAAAAAGGGGAAAACATTTTCGATTGAGGCAATATTTAGCGTTTGGAAATTCGAGAAAACGTGCCCTAAGGTACTGGGTGTCGATTTTTCTCGTTCAACCAAATGGCTAAATATCATTTTAAAAATTTCAAAATAAGGCAATATTTTGTGTTTGGAAATTCGAGAAAACATGCCCTAAGGTACTGGGTATAGATTTTTCTCATTCAACCAAATAGCTAAATATCCTTTCAAAAATTTCAAAATAAGGCAATGTTTTGCGTTTGGAAATTCGAGGAACGTGCCCTAAGGTACTGGGTTTCGATTTCTCGTTTAACCAAATTGCCAAATATCCTATTGAATTTAAACCCATGCCATTCGAGTTTTTTTTAAGGATCGTATTTTAAATTTCTTTAAAGTTTTCAATTTTCGACATTAAGACATTAAGTAATCAACTAAGGTACCAATTTTGGGCGTATCGAGGGTGCTAATCCTGCCTCGTGCGTAACCGACTCCCGAACCCGTTTTCTAGATTTCGTGGACCGAAACCGTTGTTTTAATAAAATCAAATCATTTATTAAAAACAACCTTTTTCGAGGTGATCCAATCACACCTCATAAAAAAGATTGGTGGCGACTCCCATTTCATTTTTAAAAACCCAAGTCGACCCCGTTTTCCATCCAAAAAATGGTGTCAACAACCGTTATTTTTACGCTAATCATAGATAAACGCACATCCATTCAAATTCACACTAATTTTAAGTATTAAAAAATATTTTAAAATAAGGTATTGATACTTTTTAGCTCACCCTTACTTTTCTAGAATCCACCTCAACCAAACCTTATCAGTCATCTCAAGGAAGCACCTATCCATTCCCCCATACGTAAAACTCGAAATTTTATCATTTAAAAGATAAAATTATGATTATTAAAAAAAATATTTTCTACCAATTTGTCATTTAGAAAATATTCTAACCTAATCTCATAATTTGGATTTTTATTTTTCTTTTTTCATCAGCCAACTAATGAAATTATTTAATAATGCTACTGATCTGTACTAAAACATAATATTAATAATAGTAGAAAGAGTGAATCATGCCATATTAAAATATAAGGGCTAAATCCTTAAGTTGACTATATTACAGGGACACAATAAAAATTTGACCAATAATATTTTTACTCCAAAATGAGAATTGGGGACCCTAGCCCCTAAGATTAAAACATATTAAAATTTAGAGCCCACGAAAATCTGTAAAGTTCAGTTCCCTCACCAAACATGGCTCGCTGGATTGGCGGAAAATGTAGGCCGATTTCACTGCGAACTCCGTATCCATGGCGGCCTCGGACCTTCCGATCAAACGCCGCGCTAGAAGCCATAGCCACAGCAGCCGAAGAGAAAGTCCGAACCGTGGCGCTATACAATTATCCCTCATTTTCCGGCGCGATCTCCGCTCTCTTCGCTCACCTCTACCACTCCCGCCTTAATCTCCCTTGCCTCATCTTGCCTTCCTCCTCCGTTGAACCGCTCAGGTTCTTTAACCAAAAAAAATTTCAAACTCCAAGGTCTAAATTATTCAAATTTCAGTTTACTTATCGTTTCTTTCATTTTCACAGGGTCGAAGATTTTTGTGTTGAAGGAGAGGGACTAGACACGTGTTATCTCCTCGACTTCATCGGTCCCAAGGGATTTGCATCAAAGCTTTCACAGCAAGCAATGTGCGAGTAAGTGGAATTCGGAAAATTTTTTTATTTACTTTCGTAATCGTTTCGTTTTAGAAACTGCCAAGTTGGATGACACTACGATTATTTGAAAATTTGTAGGGTGATAGCATTTGATCATCGGAAACCGGCACTTACACAAATTGACTGTTGTGGAGATCCGAGAGTTACATTCAATGTTAATCTTGCGAAGAGTAGCTCTGCTGCTGTATATGAGTATTTTTCTAATAAGCTTGTCAGTATGATGTTTCCTGATGTAAGTGTGTGTGTGTGTGTGTGTGTATTGTCAATCCCTGTATTTTGGTAAAGGTTTAGTCTATGTACTTTTAAAAATTAAATCATCTTGACACCGATAGTATTCTGTCAAAGTTTCCGTATGTTCATCATGATTTGCTTTTGAAGTTGGTATGATTACCTAGGTGTATTGATGGAAAATACTAACGGTGTCAATGATTGGACTAGGATTTCTAAACCAAAGTAGTAAGAGGATTTAATTTTTTAAATATAGAGACTAAATCTCGAGGCTTGGACTAGAGGCATATTTTGACCTTTGTTTGCTATGCTTTACTAGAGTGATTTGATTTTGTGCATTTATGTGTGTGTATATGTATAACCAAGAGATTAAATGATTTTTCTTTGTTTTCCTAATTTGAATTAGGTGGGGGATGCAAATTTGTTGAACTCAGAAGACCAAGTTCGCCTGGAAAAAGTTCTGAAGTATATTGAAGATGCAGATCTTCGTAGATGGAGCTTACCAGAAATTAAAGCTTTTACAATTGGACTCAGTGAATGGCGCTCCAAGTTGAATTGCATCACTAATCCATACATGTATGAGCAGGTTAATTGTTCAGAAATTGATCCTTTTCCTTTGAGATTTCTTGGGCTATGGTTCATGAGATGAATTCAAACCTTGAAGTTATCTTACTATGCTTTTCTAGATGAAGAAATGGTGTTAAAATCTTCTAAAATTTCCCTAATTGTTTACCCTGTAGCTTACAATTTCTTAGTTGCTAAAACATGGACTCACATGTTGCATCATCTTCATGGTTTTTCTTTTTAATGCTGAAGGCCTTTGTTTCTGTCGCAGTTACTTGGGATCTGTTCTAGTGATTTGATTGCCAAGGGAAATCTGGATATTTCCTCTCGCCAAATAGCTGCAAACAAGTTTCTGGATAAGACATTTAAAGTTCTCTTGGGCCGAGGATTGTATGGGGAGTGCCTGGTAATGACATATCAAAGGTTTCAGATAAATCATCCCCGAAATAGATATCCTTTCTTTGTCATGAGTGGTTCACTTTTGAGATTAGGATCCCATTCATTACTTTCTGAATTTCGGATATGATCATATGAATCACATGGAGTCCTTTTATCCATTTGACTTATATGTTGCGTCTCTCTTCCCCAAATCTTTTGTCAGGAGTAGTTTACCTTTTAGATTTAGGATCCCAATGATCACTCTGAGTTACAGATATGATCATACAAATTGCATGGAGTTTGTTTTTTTCCTTTTGGTTTATTGTGGTGTCTCTCTTCCCTAAATCTTTGTCTTGAGTGGTTTATCTTTTAGATTTAGGATCCACCCAATGATCACTCTTTGAGTTACAGATATGACAGACGAACTCATGGAGTCTGCTTTTTTCCATTTGGCTTATATGGTGTCTCTTTTCCCTAAATCTTTGTCTTGAGTGGTTTATCTTTTAGATTTAGGATCCATTCATTGCTTTCTGAATTATGGATACAATCATATGAATGGCATGGAGTCCATTTTATCCATTTGACTTATATGTTGTGTCTCTCTTCCCCAAATCTTTTGTCACGAGTGGTTTACCTTTTAGATTTAGGATCCCAATGGTCACTCTCTGAGTTACAGATATGATCATATGAATCGCGAGGAGTCCGCTTTTTTCCATTTGGCTTATATGGTGTCTCTCTTCCCTAAATCTTTGTCTCGAGTGGTTTATCTTTTAGATTTAGGATCCATTCATTACTTTCTGAATTATGGATACAATCACACAAATAGCATAGAGTCCATTTTATCCATTTGACTTAAATCTCTCTTCCCCAAATCTTTGTCACGAGTGGTTTACCTTTTAGATTTAGGATACCATTGATTGCTTTCTGAGTTATGGATACAATCTTACAAATCGCATGGAGTTTGTTTTTATCCATTTGATATCCTTTGGCCTTACTCTTTGTCCCTTCCATTTTCTCTTTTCATTTTCGTAATGTTCTTCAATTAAGTTGTCTTTTACTCTGGTTTTAGGGAGTCAGAGCCGATGGAAACTCTGATTTAAGCGATGAAATCGGCAAGCAACTAAGTCTAAAAAGTGCCAAAGCCGGGCTGAGGTAAACACATTTGTATGAGATCTTTAAATGTGGTATCATTCTCTTTTCCAAGCAAGATGTGATCATTGTAATTGGCTATTTGTCTTACAATGTATGCATTTCTGATGTTAGGCCCATAGGAGCTGTTATATGCTATAACAGCAGAAGGAAAAATCTTAAGATGTGCCTAAGAAGCACGGATACTGCAACCGATACATCTGAAGTTGCAAAGGTTGGCATCATAAATTAATGCATTCATAACTTCATATTTTATTGTAGAATGAAATATTTTGTGATAAACCTTGAAAATGATTCTTTCCCTTTGTGAACTTGAAGGCATACGGTGGTGGCGGCTGTCCGAGTTCCAGCTCTTTTATAATAAGAATGGATGAGTATAACCAGTGGCGATCCTGAAACGTTTGAAGGTATTAAGTATTTCACTCAGGCTCTAACTTGACAATTACACAATTACTAAAATTCACTAGGTAAATCAGCGCCTATTGGGTCGAGTGATAAAGAATTCGATACCTCTTAAGATAGGTTTCGGGTTTGTGTCTTATAGATGGAGAAAACAGAAAACAGTGCTGTGAGAGATTTATCTCTCATTTAAGGGTCTAATTCAGCTCGACTTTGGACTTAGCCGAGCTTGAAGTGGTTACCGAATACCGAATGGTCATGGACCAAAAAATTCAATAGGTAAACCATATGATCTATGGCTTGTTCAGCATTGTTTTTGTCTCTTTAAAAGTGCTTTTTGGCGGTTAAAATATTGCTAAAGTACTTTTTGAACCACAAACAAAAGCAGATTTAAAGTGCTTTTGTGGTTGCAAAATCACTTCTGAGTGTATGATTACTTATGATTACTTTAATATTCATTAAGTAATCACATATTTGCATAGTATGTATAAAATTATATTTTAGATTTTATTTTAAATATAAAACATTATTCACTTGTAATATATTCACAAATTTTAAAATCATTAAAATAAAAGTATTTGTAGGATGTAATAAATTTTTTTTTGAATAAAATTTAAAAATTAGTTTTATATAAATTTCCAAAGCTAATTTTCATATTTATGTATTTTTTTAATATTATTTATTTTCTTTGTAAACATTACAAATAAGAATAACCTAATAATACCATATTTTAACATGATATGCTTTTTATACATGTTATACATTATATATTCTTACAAAATTTCTTTACAGTAATATTAAATAGCATTTCTAAAACACTTTCTTACTGGACTACTTTTTCGAATAGAATTTTTTTTCCAATTACAACGCGATGCTAAAGTAAATAATTAATATAGTTGACATGAACAATTTAATTTTTTTTCATGAATTGTGATTAGTTAAAAAAATAATTTTTGGTGAAAAATTATTTTACCTTTTATTATTATTATTATTATTTTTATGTTTTTTAGTTTAAAAAGCTTTGATGAACATCCCATTATCTTATTTTCTTAAAAAAATATTATGCCATTTATCCTCAATAGATTTTTTTAATTTACAAATAAATTAGTAAAATAAAAAAAAATACATAGATACATTTTAAGAAATTAAAAATAATAATTTTAATCTCACAAAACACTCCCGTAACTTGCATTTATCTTATAAATAAGTATAAAATGAGTATTTAGAGTTTTATGTTTGAAGAAATTCATGAGGGGATTTATATTTTAAAGTTATTTATATATTATTAACATATGATATATATTATGAAAGAGTGAAATAATAATCTTTTTTATTAGTTCGGAAATAAATCGAAATATTACTAACCTTTGCAAATAAGTAACTCACCATGGTGGTGAAATGGAATAAAATGGTGATTTTAATACTGTACTAAGATTTTGCAACCAATATAGTATTGCAATATTAAAATTTTCGGTATTACGATTTTGCAAATGAATGTTAATTCTAATAAAATTATCATAATAATTTCAATATAGTACTAAGATTTTGTAATTGCAATTGCAAATGAATGGGGATTTCAATACAATATTAAAATTTTGTAGCCAATGCAACTGTTATGGTAATTTCAGTACAGTATTAAGATTTTGCAATACAGTGCAAACTAAGATTTTGGTGAGGTGGTGATTCCAATACAATATTAAGATTTTACAACCAATTAAGTATTAAATTTTTGCAAATGAATGGTGATTTCATTACAATACCAAGATTTTGCAACCAATATAGTTACAATAGTGATTTTAATACAATATTAACCATAATGATTCTAATACAATATTAAGATTTTGTAAACGAATGATAATTCTAATATAGTGTAAATTAATATTTTGTAAATTAATGGTGATTCTAATACAATGTACTTAGCCACTAAAATGTTAAGATTGTAGTGACTCACTATGGTGATGATTTCAATACAATAAATTTTATAAATGAATGGTGATTTCAATATAATACACTCAACCAACTAAAAGTTGTAACCTTTCTGAAATAACACTTACGTTATGTTTGGCTTGCCTGCATAGTTAAACCATTCTAGGTATATTTAGTTTTCAACATTATTTCAAACATTTAGTTGATTGAATGTGATTCCGCAGAATTTCCTAACATGGGACTAAACAACAAAGTCCTGTAATAACTAATCAGTACACTAATATCTAAATGGTTATTTTGCAAATGCTCGAAATGAGGGAAATTTTCTTTTACCATATTACCCATGAAAAAATAAATCATCTAAAACCCAAAATTTAAAGGAAAAAACTCAATCAAAACTCCCCAACAGATGAGTCAACTTAAAAACACATAATGTTAGAGTTGTGTGACCAAAATTCTAAGAGTTTGCTTGCAAGTCAAGTTAAACAAAATATATTTTTTTTCTAGAATATTTAGTATTTATTAGTATAATGTATTTAACATTTATTAGCATAGTTTATTTGACCTACTAATTTAGCTTATAAATAGGTTCTTTTGCAATATTAGAAAATACACCCATTAGAGATTATAACTCATAACACATTTAGAGGATTTTGTATTTATGTTTTGAGGGTTTTTTGTTTTCGGGGTTTAGTTTTTATCTCTATATTTTGTACTCTTCGTTCTTTTGTCATTATAGTAAAATTATTTTTGCCCATGATTTTTTATCCTCTTTGAAGGGTTTTTTCACGTAATTTGTGTGTTCAATTTTTCAATTTATTTCGCTATTTTTTGTTACTTGTTGCTTAATCGGGTCGATCTTAACACATAAAAATAGAGAAAAATGAAAGATTCTCTATCTCCTTAGGTCTTAGGTGAGGTTTCATATTCCAAATGAAGAGAAGAGAGAGACTAGGAGAGGATGAATGTTGGTGTTCTTTATTCATGGCCAGCAATGGATAGTGATGAAGGCAACAGATGAAGCCTGGCTTTGGATTTTTTTATTTTCTGAGCTTTTGCACATGGGTGAGATAGAAAGAGGAGTGAATGGGTGAGACTAAGCAAGAGAAGAGAAGAATCATTATCAATTCATGACCAGCAATGGACAAAGATGAAGGCAAGTCGACGGATGAAGGCTGATTTTGGGTTTTTTATTTTCTAGGTTTTTGCACATGGGTAAGATTGAAGAAGAATGAATAGAATAAGAGAAGAGAAATTATTATGAATCTGAGAATGAAAAGAAATGTTTTAGTACCCTAAAAGTAAATTAGTATAGATAATATTTTTATAAAAATAAAAATAAAATTATATTAAAAATGTTATTAAATTAAATTTTATTTTTATTTTTATTAAATCATATTTAATAGTAATCCTATTAAAATTTAATAACAATAATGACTTACTTAACAAAATTCTGTTAAGGGTGCTCTTGTCATTTTAGCTTTTTTGATATGTTATTACAATCTCTATTCCATTCAACCAAACAGAGAATACTATTACAGTTTTATTCCATTTCACTCAATCAAACAATTGGATTACTTATTATAACTCTATTCCATTACAACTCTATTTCATTACAGTCCTATTTCATTCTATTGAACCAAACATAATGTTAGTGTTATGATCTTTTTGAGGTTATGACATGTTTTAAACGACACTTAGTCACCTTTTCATGGTGATTACCTTTTTGAAACAAAACTTAGTGTTTGATCTTTCTAAAACGACACTTAATCACATTTCCATGGTGTTTATGTGTTTTAGAATCAAGTACAAAATATATACAATACTTACAATCTTTCTTCTCTTTTTTTTTTCTCTTTTAAGTGATTTTTGGTCTTATTCAATTTTAAATGTGCAATTATTAAATTCAAAATTTGATTGCAAAAATAACCATAAAAAAATTTGATTTCTGACATTATTTAATTCAAATGTACAATTGTTCCATTCTATAGTATAAGAAGAATTGCTTCGTTCAAGAAAAATACATTATATTATATCTTGGGAATAATATTTCTTTATCGCAATTAGACCTGTCCAAAGGCTAGTAGCCCGCTTGGCCATAGTGGCTTGGATAAGGATTTCGCATTTTGGGTCGACCCGACCTGAATTCAATTTAAATAATAAAAAAATATTTTTAAAATTTAAATTTAATTATAAAAATATATAAAATATCAATTAAAAATATAATTTCTAATAATTTATTATTTTTAATTTATTATTTGCATTACATTACATCATATGTATTAAACAACATTAAATGATTCTAATTAATTAAAATCATTACTCAGTTAACCTGGAAACCAACCAACCAACCAAACACCGTTACGGCACTCGAACAAAGACCAAAGATATGGATCAGAGATTGGAAAAGCTCGAACAGTACCAAAAGGAGATGCAAGACTAGGCCGGTGCTTCAAACTTCCAGGTTGGGTCGGGCTCTAACCCCGGAAACCACCCTGCTAACTCTGCCATTCCTGACTTTGATGAAGTGGCTGAAAAAGAAAAAAAATAAAGGAAGAGTTACCAAAGCAGTTAGAAGAAAGGTGCAAATGGCTTGAAGAGAAGTTCAAGGCGATGGAGTTCACTGAAAACAATCGTGGGATCGACGCTAAAGAACTGAGTTTAGTCTTAGATTTGGTACTCCCTCATAAGTTTAAGATGCCAGAATTCGAGAAGTATAATGGGACCAGTTGCCCTGAAGCCCACATTACCATGTTTTGTAGGCGAATGACTTGGTATGTCAATAATGGTCAACTATTAATACATTGCTTCCAAGATGGCCTCACAGGGGCAGCATCTAAATGGTATAATCAATTAAGCCGTACCAAGATTAGTTCTTGGAGGGATTTGACAAAGGCTTTTATGAGGCAGTATAGTCATGTATCAGAAATGATTCCTGATAGAATCACCCTACAAAACATGGAAAAGAAATCGAATGAAAGCTTTAGGCAGTACACACAGAGGTGGAGGGAGGTTGCCGTCCAAGTTCAGCCACCGCTCTTGGAAAGGGAAATGACAATGCTCTTTATAAATACATTGAAAGCCCCGTTCATCACACATATGTTAGGAAGTGCTACAAAAAGCTTTTCTGACATAGTTATGAATGGTGAAATGATCGAAAATGCTATAAAGAGCGGGAAAATCGATACAGAGGAGAGTAAAAAGAGGTCAGTCTCAAGGAGAAGAGAAAATGAGGTGAACAACACGGGTTACTCTAAATCAGTTACTGTGAGTCAGCCAAGAAAGGTGGTTGGTAATCGACAAAATTCATCAAGGCAAGATTCTGGCATAAATACTGAGAAGTTCCAGTTTACACCAATCCCAATATCGTATAAGGAATTGTATCGAAATTTGTTTGATGCACATGTAGTTTCTCCTTTTCATGTGAAGCCTCTACAACCCCCGTATCCCAAATGGTATGATGCGAACGCACAATGTGACTACCATGTGGGAATTACGGGACACTCAATAGAGAATTGCATTGCCTTCAAGAAACTAATTGAAAGACTCATCAACATGGGTGTTGTCAAGTTTGGTGACTCATCTAGTGCAGAAAATCCGCTTCCCAATCATGATTGATAATGGAGTGAATGCAATGTATGAAGAAGTTGTGAGAAATTTTCGCATCGATGCCATATATGAAGACACAATTTAAAGGGTCCTTGTTAGATATTCGTCTTAAAGGTGTTCTAAATAATTGGACTGCAGAAGAAACCCCTATAGCATTTAGAGTTTGTTAGAGTAATGTTCAGAACACACTTATTGTTTTTAGCCTAGAAGCAATAAGAACTTCTTTGTGAAATAGGCTCATGTCTGAACATTATTATTTTAATAAAATACATTATTGCAATCATCTTTGAGCAAATGTTCTTTCATTCTTTACATTCCTTTGGATTTTTTCTGCTAAACCATTCTTTCATTCATTCATAATCATATTATCTATAAATTCATACATTCTTTGTGTATTATTTAAACACCTACAATTGGTCCCTGGATATCAATGACATGAGTGACGCTGCTACAGACTCAAAATTCCTTTTGAGTGAGACATGTGTTTAGAGGGATCTCACAACTTTGAAGATGACATGGATTGTAGCTTATCTCCAGACTTGTTGAGGATGGTAGAATAAGAGGATAGACAGATCCTACCTCACAAAGAATCATTAAAAGTTGTGAGCTTGGTGAAGATTGGAATTGATATGACCTCAAAGACAAAGCAAGGCATTGTTGAGTTACTTCAAGAATTCAAAGATGTCTGCGCATGGTCATACCAGGATATGCTCAGGTTAAGCACTGTCATTGCAATCTGAACAACAACACGATATCAGAAATTTGCAGTATGTTCAAGATTAATATCATGAATGATGCAGTGAAAACTCTACCGGAGCAGTGTCTCTCTCTTTAGTTCATCACGATTTTTTCTATTGAAGTTGAAATTCTTTCTCTCCGGGTATTGGCTGAGCAAGTTGGATGAAGCAGAACAGATCCAATCGCAATGTGATCAATTGAACTTGATAGAAGGAAGAAGACTAAAAGCTATTCATCACGGTCAGATGTACCAGAAATGAATGATGCCTATAACAAAAGGTTCATCCTAGAGAATTCCACGAGGGTGACCAAATGTTGAAGATCCTCACTCTACAAAAAATATTTTGGAGGGAAACGGATGCCAAATTGGGAGAAACCTTATGATTATAGAAAAGGTTTTTTTTTCCAAAGGAGCTTTGATTTTGAGCGAGATGGATGATAAACCTGCAAAGTCCTGTAAACTCAGATTCAGTCAGGAAATACTCCGCTTAAAGAAGGAGATGACCAAGGTAAAAACCTGCAAATGGCAGTTTGAGTCCCAAAAAAAAGAAAAAAAAAGTGATGTGAAAAAATGAAAAGATGAAAATGAAAAATGAAAAATGAAAAAGTAAAAATGGAGAGGCTAAGGTGAAAACTCGCAAATGGCGCCTTAAACCAAAGGGGATTTGAGTTGAAAACCCGAAAAAGGCGGCTCAAATATTGATCAGAATGGGGCATGAGGTAATTAGAGTAGCTCAAATACTGATCAGAATGGGATATCCAGTGGTCTTGCTATACTTGACTCAACTGGAAAGGGTAGGTGACATCTTGGGGCATCAGCAAAATACTATAGATCTCTTAAACACATGTTAAACTCATAATGATCTTCAGAAAGTTTGTACAGAGAAGTTCAAGCTGTGATATCTGGGGCACCTAATCGTTATACCATTTTTGTTATCCTTGGAACACTTTATTCATTTCTAAGATACGCGTTCCTAAATCAATTTCTTTGTTATCCATCTTTATTTTCTTTGATAATTTATTCATTTCGAGCTATGCTCAGAACCAACTCTATTTTTGTTATGATCTCTTGCAAGCATGTTGCATTAGAATAATGATTAATAGATTAATAAAACTTTCACAATGGAAGTTTTGCATATTACTCTAGAAGTTTCTAAATAATATAGGAACCTCAAATAGGACTATGGCTTAGAATGCACCAGGTTAAAGGTTAGAAATCTAATAAGGAAAAGTCTAAATTAAGACTATCCTTTTGAATTTTATTGTCAAAACATCGATTAAACAAAATGGCAAGATGTCGTGTTGGTGACAAAGCTTAAATGAATAAGCAAGCAATGATCACCGAATAATAAGAAGAAGTTGTTCTTGGAGAGGAAAATTCTTCATTTTTGCATGAGCATTTGGTAGGACACCCTGGGAATGGTGTAAGAGACCAAAGAGTTTCACATCCTGTATCTTTGAATTGTGATAGTAGAGGATTGAGAAAAGGCCAAATCTTTTTTCTCGTGGGTTACAACGGGAGAAAGATGGTACAAATTTTGCATCCCAGTGGATCAAACTTGGAGGTTTACAGTAGGGGGCAATCTGGTCAAGTGCTTCTTTGGAGACGCCAGCCGAGCAAAAGGTGCTATAACACATTAGTGATGAAACCTTAATAAACTTGGAGTAATAATAACTCAAGCGTTAAAATATCATTTTCATGACATTCTACATTCATTCAAATGTCATTCATACATGTCTAGTTAGGAGCATTTGATTCATTATGATCATGACATCCTAATCACTAGGCATAATTAGGTTCATAAAGTGAATTATACAGGTCATGTTCCCTAGAGAACAGATCGGTGAAATTATAAAGCCTATCTCCCTGAGTAACAGTGGAGCAGGTTGAAAAGCAACAGATCTTGTCTTCATGTATTGACATGAAGTAGATCGAAGATAGCAGATCTTGTCTTCCCATATTGGTGGTGAAGTAGATCGAAGATAATGGATCTTGTCTTCATGTATTGACATGAAGTAGATCAGAGATAGTGGATCTTGTCTTTATGTATTGACATGAAGTAGATCGAAGATAGCATATCTTGTTTTCCCATACTGGTGGTGAAGTAGATCGAAGATAATAGATCTTGTCTTCATCTATTGACATGAAGTAGATCAGAGATAATGGATCTTGTCTTCATGTATTGACATGAAGTAGATCAGAGATAGTGGATCTTGTCTTCATGTGTTGACATGAAGTAAATCAGAGATAGTGGATCTTGTCTTTATGTATTGACATGAAGTAGATCAGAGATAGTGGATCTTGTCTTCATGTATTGACATGAAGTAGATCGAAGATAATGGATCTTGTTTTCATGTATTGACATGAAGTATATCAGAGATAGCAGATCTTGTCTTCCTGTATTAGCAGTGAAATAGATCGAAGATACAAGCCTTATCTCCCTGATGTAGCAATGGAGCAGACAGAAAGCAATCAATCTTATCTCCTTGAAGTTGCAATGGATTGGATTAAAACCGCAGATCTCATTTCTCTAAAGTTGCAGTAGAGCAGATCGCGTCAAGATTTAGCTTTTGGTTGTAGCAGAACAAGTTGAAGTTATAAGTCTTATCTCTCTGGAGTTGCAGTGGAGCAGATTAAAGATAGCAAATTTTGTTCTTTTGAGAAACTACAACGTATGAATCCTATCTCCCCAACATTCCAGTAGAGTAGATAGAAGCACTAATTCCTGTACATCTGAAGATGCAGCAGGAAGGAACGAGACTACTTGAAGAAGAGAAGCATTGAAGAAGTTGAGGCTCAGTAAGACCGGGCACAATTGGGCCTTATAGTCTTTGCTCTGTTCCCGTTATACGACAATGAACAAAGAGGGGCAGATGTACAAGCCCAAATTGCCCGGCCCACTTAAAACAGGCCCAATTAACATCCCAATACCAACTTAAGCCTAATTACCCAAACAATTAGCCCAAACCCCCAAAATAGAAACCCTAGCAGCAGCCTCCGCCTCCAGCAGCCTCTCCAAGCGCCGCACGTCTCGGGGCCGACCCCTCTCCACGCACGCCGTACTCCCAAACACCTACAAACATGGACTCAAAGAGTCCAAAAGAGAAGAAAACAGCAAAGAAATAGCAAATTATTTTCGATTTCTTTTTGGTTTTCGGGCTATAAAAAGCCATTTGTAATCTGTAAAAATGGGGGGAGATTTTTTTTTATGAAAAGAGAGACCGAAAGAAATACAAACACAAATAGGAAATTTTTTTTTGAATTACAAAGGTTTTCTTTTTTTTCTCTCTCTCTGTTTTACTTCATTGTGGATTATCAATCTTTTATTTTTCATTTATACATATATATATTTGATTCTTTTTATATAGTTTCTCTTTTTTTTTTGCTTAATATATAAAGAAAAGAGAAAAGGGATCTTACCTCTTTCGTCGAAGACGCCGGATTGTTGCCATCTCTGTCACAATTGGAACGTTGGTGCAAGCGAACGGCGACGCAAAAGGGGTAAAGAAAAACCCTAGCAGAGGATTCTTGTTTTTTATTTTTTTATTTTTTTCCTTCTTACTGCTGCAAAATAGGATTGGTAAAACAAATTTTTTGTGTTAAATCATGTTTTAAACGCACCATTTGGGGAGAGGGATTATTTCCATTTTGGCCCCCATGTAATGCGCGTGTGGCAGATTAGTCCTTCGTTTTATTTTAATTTCATTTATTGATTATTTTGTGTTTTTTTTTGCAATTCGATTTTTTAATTTTTTTTTACTTTTATCATTATTATTATATTATTTATTATCACTTATTATTTCTATATTTATACGCATATATAGTATATATACATTTTTTAAAAAACTTTTATAAATACATACATATATTTTTGTACATACAAACATATTTTTTATAATATAGATATGCTTTTATATTTTAGTTTCTTTTCTACTTTTGTAAATATGAATTCACGCATATTTCCATATATATTTTATATATTATTCTTCACATTTTTTTTACAAATGTATATTTATACATATATAAATATACATGTACATTCTAGAATATTCATATATTTCCTATATATTATAATTTAAAATATACATTCATTTTTATAGTATATATATTTACTTTTTTTTCCTGAAACATTTTTCATTATTCTACATATATTCCGTTACTTGTATACATATTGTACATATATAAATATTTTAATATACATATACGTATTTTCATGATTTACCAATACATACACTTATACATTTTTTATTTTCACGATTTTCAAATACATATACATGCATTTTTTATTAGTTTTTTTTATTGGAATATTTTTCATTCCTTCTTTTTATATGTATACTTGTATATGTGTTAAATATATGCACACACATATTTTCAAATTTACTTGTATGTTGTGCTTGAATTTATATATTTTGTAAATACTTATATAAATATATTTTTTAAATCAAAGTATTTGTTTTATGTTATACATTAACTTTTTAGCATGCCTTTTAGAAAATATACATTCTGGTTGCGTCAAAGCATTAAAATATCATATTTTATAAATTTCCAAAATATTTGGCATTCATGATTCTCGAGAAAGATTGTGTCCTAACTTACTGGATTGCGATTATTTTTTGATGGATTTAGAAAGCCAAGTATTTGTTTTGCAATAAATCCACAAATTTCAAATAAAAGCTTATTCTCGGGAATTCAAAAATGTTGGGTTCTAACTTACTGGTCATGACATTTTATTATCTCGAAATAAGGATTTCAAAAACAAAAGGCAATATTCGGTATTTTGAAGTATTAAAAATATTGTGCCCTAACTTACTGGGTGTGATGTTTTATTTATTTGAAATAAGAATATTGGCTTGAGCTTGAAAAAAATTTTGGAATTAGACCTCAGCCCGACCTATGAACACTTTTAATTGCAATATATCATGGGAATATTATTATTTTTATTGTCCTGCAAATAACAATCCTTAGAAAAATTGTGTGGAGTAACTGTCAAATTTTCTTTTGGATCCAAAATTTTTTATATAAGAATAATAAATTGAAAAGAACTATTTATATATAGGCTTAATTTACGATTTAGCTCTTAAAGTATACTTGTTTTTTCATTTTGATATTATACTTATATCTAAACTTTTTTGTCCCAATTTGGTACTTAAAGTATGATTTCGTTATATTTTTAGTCTATTTTTACATATGTTAAAAAATTATTATAGCCAATCACAAAGTGCCATTTAGCATCTTTATGTAAAAAAAATAAATATTTTTTATTAAATGTATATACATATTAAAAATATAAAAATGAAAATAAATATATAGAAAATTCAAATATATATATAAAAAATCTAGAAAAAATATCTAAATTATAAAAATAAAATTTACAAAAATATGATAATTGAAAATAAATTAGTTGAATTAATAATATTATTACAAAAAATGTAAAAAATTGTAAAAATTCTAAAAATATTTGTAAAAAGTTTTAAAAATAATTTTTTATAAAGTTCTAAAATATATAATTATAAAATTCTAATAAGGTATTTAAATTTTATTTTGTTTTTCAATTACCTGAAATTTAAATACCTTTTTAAAATTTTATAACAGCTGTCAATTTTTATATATTATTTTGACTTTTTAAAATTTATAATTATATATTTTAGAGTTTTATAAAAAATATTTTTTAACTTTTAAAATATATATTATATGATTATTTTAAATTTTAAATCAATATAATATATATAATACTAAAAAAAGGGCACGTGACATGTTCTAATATTTAAATTTAGAATAAGTAGTCAATGTCGGCCAACGATCGGTCAAACTCGAAAGCATTTTTTAATATTTATATATTTAATATATTTACTTTTTAATTTAAATTTAATGTTTTTATTTTAAATAAACCTAATTGCCATGTGACAATTTTTTTTAGTCAAAATATATCACGTGGTACTTTTTCATTAACCAGAGTTGTCTAACTGGTTTTTTAATGTCCATTACAAAATGGACCAAAAATAGAAAAAATTGATACTTTACTACTAAATTGGGTCAAAAAAAGTATTATATGAGAGAGCAAAATAATAATCTTTAAAAAAAATAGTTGGTTTCGAACCAACCACAACTTTACATACCTTTGCACATTCGCATCCAACTAAGATATTGGCATTCGTACTAAGACTTTGACATCTTTGCAATTTACGTCAGCATTCGTACTAAGGGTGGATTTGGATGAGTGGTGCGTTTATTTGCAATTAGTGTAAAAACAGTGGTGGTGGTGAGATTAGATACTATACTGTGAGACAAAAAGTAAGTTAAACGCGCCGCACCCCACCGCTCATCCAAACTTCCTCTAAAACTTTAACACCTTTGCAACTTTAATAACAATCAACTTAGCAAGTGATGCTTAAAAAGTGTTTGTCCTTTTGTTGATGTGTTGAGTTGGCAGTGATCTCTTAAGTTGGAGAATTGGGTTTATGATATTGCTGCTTCATGTATACACAAGTGAATTAAGGGGATTAGAGGTGATTATGGGTTGCGTCAGGTCGAGTTTAAGTCAGGTCGTAATAAAATTTTAAGTCTATTTATAGGCTCGAGCTCGGCTCGACCCGAAAAATAGGTCTAAAAATTTTTGCTCAAGTTTAATCAGGATAAAAAAGCTAAAACCTGAGCTCAGCCCGGTTTGCCCGTATTAACTTAAAACATTAAAATAAATGTTTCCCAACAAATTGAAAATAAATTAAAAAATTTTTTATACTTAAATAACACTAAAATAAGACAAGCAAATGCCTCTAAAATAGTAGTAAAGTTAGCAATAAAATAAGAGTTATACAATATCCAAATAATAACAACAATAGTAGCAATACAATAGTGAAATGACAACAAAATAGTGAAAAAGCAACAACAATTTTTTTCTTTTTGCAAATTCAGGCTAGGCCCGAGCAAAAAAAAAGCTTACCGAAGGTCCGACTCATTTTCTAAACGGGCCTTTTTTTTGTCCAAGCTTATTTTTCGGACCTATATTTTTGCCCAAACCCTCCCACTATTCAGATGGACACTCGACCCGACCCACGATCAGGTCTAATTAGGACCCGACCCATGATCAGGTCTAACCAAGATTTTGATATTGAAATGTTTTTTTATACTTAGATTAGTAAGAAAAGCTTTACAAGAGAGAAACAAGAGCTTAACTAAGGAAGGAAGTACGATAGATTCTAGAGATTAAGGACCTATTTAGTAAAGTGTTGAAAAAAACAATATTTTTAGTAACTTAATTTTTTTAAACTTTGTTTGATAACCCACAATGAAAGTTACTGGATAGAATATTTTCTACAAAAAAAGTGTAGAGAATGATAAATAAATAAGGACTTACTTATCACTTAATAGAGAATAAATTCAATTGTTTTTATTTTATTTTATTCTTTTTCATTTAAGGCTATATTATAATTTATCAAACAATTTAATTATAATCAATATTTAATTTTAAGTATTACACTAAACATATTTTATAATTTAAGTCCAACACTTAATTTTTCGATACTTTTTTTTAGCACTTATTATTTTTAGTTTATAAAAAATATTGTAAAGAGAGCTTGAGTTTATACTTAGTGGCCCACACAATAATGATTGGTTAATCGTTTGTCTTCAAGGGCGTAGCTAAGAGGGGGCTAGTAGGAGTCCCGGTCCCCCAAAAGTAGAAAAATTTTTATTGAGGCCCTTTAAAGTTTTTAAAATTTAAAATTAGTAAAAGTAAAATTGCACTTTGGCTCCCTAAAAATGATAAAAAAAATTGATTTACTGCTTTAAAAATTATAAAGATATAAACTATTAAATTGGTGAAATTATATTTTTACTATCGTAAAAATTACAATTTAATTTCAACCCTCCTAAAAAAAGTTTCTGACTTCTTATGTTGATAGGTTCAAGCTTATGTTGGCTAAGATCAAGGTCAGTTTCCGATACACCCCCTATTGTGTCTACCCGTTTTATACCAGAGTTCTTTTCTTGAGAGCACTTCCTCAAAACATCAATCGAAGTTTGACGAGCTGTAATACGGTTTTGCAGAGGTCTGGAGTCATCAAGCAAGAACTTGCTAAGCTGAAAAAGGAGAATGCATCTTGAATTTGATATTGAATCATGGATTTTTGTTAGTTTTTGTCATCAAACATTCTGCAGGTTGTTCTTTTTTGTAATTTTTTCTTTTATTTACAAATGATTAAAAAGATTAAAGATCAGTTGAGAGATCTTTGTTTGCTATATTACATATTTTATAGTGAGTTTAATAGCAGGATATTGCTTTGCTTGCTGCAATTTTTCTTATCAAAATTCTGGTATTTATTTATATTCCCTTTATAGCATAATGAAAAATAAGACACTTAAGCTGTTTAAGTTTATAAGCTTCAAAATAAAAAGTTTTGATGTATTGTTTAGACAAACTCGAGCTGCTCAAGCTAGATATCGAGTTAATTATCTTACCTTAATTTATGTGTGTATATACTAAGTTTTGCTGAATAAATATTAACCATTCATTCAGATAATTTTCCTATACATATGTATTTGTGTATATAAAATTATGCATTTATAAAGTAATAAAACACTGTCCAATACAACCAAGCATTTGGTTTAAATGATTGATACATGATCAAAACAAAAAGAATAAGAAACAAAGAATGAGTAACAAACAGTTACATGTTAATTTTAATATTAATTATTTCAAATTATCTTTTATAGTATCATATATTATGATTTGAGTAAATTCATATAAAAATATTAATTATTAAGAATTTTATTAAATTATGATTTGAGTAAATTCATATAAGAATATTGATTATTAAGAATTTTATTAAATTATATATTTTAATTATAATATATTTAATAATAATTATGTTAATTTATATTTTATAGTATCATATATTATGATTTGAGTAAATTCATATAAGAATATTGATTATTAAGAATTTTATTAAATTATATATTTTAATTATAATATATTTAATAATAATTATGTTTAAATATGATTAAATTATTTATTATTGATATTAATAATCTTATTAAAACAATAATCATTTACCAAAATAAATTTATGCTAAGGGTATTCTAGTCATTTTAGTTTTTTCCATTATGCTATTACACCTCTATTCCATTCAACCAAACACAAAATTACTATTACGCCTCTATTCCATTACATTCAACCAAACAGTTGATTTGCTATTACATCTCTATTCTAATACACCTCTATTCCAATACACCTCTAATCCAATACAGCGAACCAAACGCACTCTTATTATTTTTAGTTTATAAAAAATATTGTAAAGAGAGCTTGAGTTTATACTTAGTGGCCCACACAATAATGATTGGTTAATCATTTGTCTTCAAGGGCGTAGCTAAGAGGGGGCTAGTAGGAGTCCCGGTCCCCCAAAAGTAGAAAAATTTTTATTGAGGCCCTTTAAAGTTTTTAAAATTTAAAATTAGTAAAAGTAAAATTGCACTTTGGCTCCCTAAAAATGATAAAAAAAATTGATTTACTGCTTTAAAAATTATAAAGATATAAACTATTAAATTGGTGAAATTATATTTTTACTATCGTAAAAATTACAATTTAATTTCAACCCTCCTAAAAAAAGTTTCTGACTTCTCCGCTGCTTGTGTCTATATAACATCTATGTCTAGTGATTGTATTGTTGGATTTTCAATCCCTAAAAGTTGCATTTTATGCTAAGTGCCTCACTTTTCAATTGTTAGATGGTAATGCAAGAAGTTCAGATCTTGCAAGCTTTGTGCTTCTTTTAGGTTATAATCTAAATTCTATTGAGCTATGCCTAATTTGTGTATAGGAACATCACATATATGAAATCACAATTAAAGCTTTCATTTAACACTTAGATAACACTTAGGGCACGTTTGGTTCACTGTAATGGAATAGAGCTGTAATTGAATAGAGTTGTAATGGAATAAAGATGTAATCAGTAATTCAATTGTTTGGTTGAATGGAATGGAATAGAACTGTAATAGTATTCTTGTGTTTGGTTGAATGGAATGATGTTGTAATAGCATAAGGAAAAAAACTAAAATGACTAGAATACCCTTAACAGAATTTTTTTAGGTAGATGATTATATTAAATTTTAATAAGATTATTATTAAAAATAATTTAATAAAAATAATAAATAATTTTACCATATTTTAACATAATTATTTTTAAATATAATTTAATAAAATAATATATAATTTAATAAAATTCTTAATATAATTATTATTATATGAATTAAAAAATCATAATATATAATACTATAAAAATAATATATAATCTACATTATTATTTTTAAACTGCAATACATATTTAATGTGCTAGAATATCTTTAGTGAAACAAATAATTTAATTATTCTATAATAAAAAACAAAATATTAGAAGTAACAAATAACTTGAAGATTATATTTCACATCCAAACATAATATTCATATATTGACAAAAAGTTGCATGATTTCATTAGTTTATAAGTCATAATCTATATGTTATAAAATTTTACAACATCAAAAAGTTACAACATTGTAATGACATTCTATCATGTCATTATACCATCCAAATATTACAAACACAAAAAGTTACCAAAATATCATCAACACAACCATGATTTTTAATGGTCAGCAAGAAATCTCCTGACCCATTCCAATCGCACAAAAGAAGGTAAAGTAAAGAAAATGAGCATTTGCGTTGGATGATCTGAAATTTTGCTCAATGCGCGATAATGTTAGATATAATGTTAGAGCTCTTTCTTGAATGGTCATTTCTGACTTTTGTTGAATTAGCACTTCGGAGGCAATACTCCTACTAATTTCAACGCCAATGGTTCGTATATTTTCTGCCAATAAAGTGGCAGCATCATGAAATGAAGTAGAAGAAATATGGTCACTTGCATTAGAAATCTTTTTTTTTCTTCTTTGAAAATGTGGAATCACCTCAGTTTCTAGCTGGTTGTGGTTGTGTAGCTAAAAGATCCATGTCATCCAAAGAAACATCAGCTTTGCATCCATAGAAATTGTTTTTTCATGAGTATTTGTAGTAGCTACATCGTCAACATCTATTTCTTCAATAATATCAGCGGCTGTTTGAGCATCTTTCCCAGTGGCTCGATCTTTTGCATAAATGCCAGTAAGTTGGTCATAATAAGGGAAACTGCGATGTTTGAATTGACCGGCTCCTTTATGACTATAAAAATGAGGAATTCATATTAGATATAAGTTTGGTCAAAATAAGATAATAAAGACTTGAAATAATTCTTACATTTATATATGACTTCCACACCGCATCTTCAACAACAACAAGCTGCCTATGCTCATCCCAACCAAAACCGCTATTGTTTTTTCCACTAAGCATGTCATAAACGATTGACCAATCCCTTTTCAATGTTCTAATCCTCGATTCAATATTAGGTTTAGCCTTCAACATGGCATTGGGTAAAACTTTTTCTAACAGTTTTTACAACTCATTTAAATAATTGGCTTTGAATCCCATATCAGCATTGAAGGTTTCAACATTGTGCAAGTTGACCATACAGGCAACCAAAACAGCATCTTCTTCTGGAACCCATTTCCTTTTGGTTCCTCGAGAATTTTTGGAAGAAACACTTGATTGTGAAAAACATGACATAAGAAAAAAAACAAATTAAAATTAAGTTTAATATTATGAATCAAAAGGTCAACACTTTATAAAATTATAACACATGATGAATCAAAAGAAAATAAATTATAATTCAACAACTCTAGTACAATACAAAAAACAATTCAAACACCACCAAAGTTTCATAAACTAGAAATGTAACACCCCAAACCCAGCCTAGACGTTATGGTCGAATTTGGCTTGTCACATTGAAGTGTCTTTCGAATATTGAACTCGTTGGTAAAAATTTGTTTCTAAGTTTATAAAACCTCTTTATTAATAGTAACAAATCAACTAGTCAAAATGTTTATCTTGTTATCTTGTTATCTGATATTGTTTTAATAAGTTGGTCTAAAATTGCGGAAGCTTTTTAAAGTCTATTGTTAGATTTCATGTTTTTGAAAACAATAATTATTTTAAAAAAATTCCTCTTTCCCTAAACTAGCAGTTTAAAATAAGTAAGCAAAACCGAATTAAAAATTAAAACCAACTTAAAGGCCTTATTACACAAAAAAAACCTAACATATAAATTAAGGTAAAATAACAGCCAATGTAAACCGCAGTAGTCGTGTGGCCACCTCCGAGTCCTTCGCAGTTCCGAATCGTCTATGGGTGAGGATTACCTGCACAGTTAAAACGAGTGGGTGAGTCTACGAAACTCAGTGTATAACCCCCTAACAGTCAATCAGTATACGACATGCAGTGACAGTCTAGGTCTGAGCCCTATACAGTAACAGTGTAGGCTTTAGCCCAGTACAGTGCAATAATGCAAACCATCCCAATCCAGCCAACACACCACTCTGTACCAACACACCATGTGGGGATAAAATCGACCCACCCAGCCAACACACCAATATCGCAGTAAAGCTACCAGTAATAGCATCGCAGCAGAGCTGCCAGTATCAGTATCGTAGCAAAGCTGCCGGAAACAGTATACTTCCTCTATAACAGAATCCTAACCCCATGCAATATGTCATGTCATTAATCATACGTACATACGAAATATTATATGTAATCATAGTCATACATACATAAGGTCGTAACAGTCATTCCAACTCCTAGGGGTATAACAGTCATTTTACCCTACAGGGGTATTTCAGTCATTTTACCTTACGAGGGTATTTCGATCATTTTACCCTTCGAGGGTATTTTAGTTATTTTACCATTCAAGGGTATTTCAGTCATTTTACCCTTTGAGGGTATTTTAGTCATTTTACCCTTTGAATCTCAAGTTGGGCTTACCACTTGAGCGATTGCACGCCCGTGTGGTCTCAAACGCTGTGTTTACAGATTTTTGGCTTTTCACCGATCTACGGTTGCGGTGGGGTGATTACACACCTGATTTGTGAAAACGCACTAAGATCCACAAGCATCCAAAATATACATTCATACAAGTTTTCCATTGTCGCTAAAAAAAGGGTTGATCTCCTCCTTTTTACACCCTTAACCAAAACATTTACCTCGATCGACAAAAGTGGCTTAGCCCACTTATACCACTGACGAATGTTGACTATAATCCTTTAGACGGGTATCTGCATCACAACCAGATTATTAACCAAAATTGTTTAGTCAAGTGGTTTAAATCCCCTTCATGAAAACATACAAAAACGCAACAAACATTCGACCTACACCTAGAAAGTTAGCCCACATATCTGCCTTAAATCAAGAGAAAAGAAAAAGGTTTCGACGATTTGGTATTACTTGATATTCCTTCAACCCCCTAGGAGTTTGAACCAACAGAGAGGAGTGATAAACGGCTAAACCACAAACAATAAAGGAAAATAACTCTCAATAAAAAAAGGAAATAAAATGAAGTGAAAATCAAGGATAGAAAGAGAAAAATATTCGGCCAAAGAAGAAAAAGAGAAAAGAAAGAAGGTTCGGCCAGTAGAGAAAAGAAAAGGGAAAGAAAGAGAAGGAAGGATTCGGCAAAGAGGAGAGGCGAAAGAGGAAAGAAAAGAGCAGAATAGGACAAAACCGAAAGGTACTTCCCAAAACTTGGCAAAAGTCAACACCAAAAGCTAACAGAAGAACAAAAAATTGACCCAAAATCGAGTATATTTAGAACCTAAACACCAAATTCAGCAGATGCTACCCCAATAAGTTCTTCCAAATGCCGAAAATACCAATCTATTCCCCCTAGCTGAAATCTTAAGACTTCAATTACCCCAAACGGCACACATACCCCCTAATCAAATCACTCAATTCTTTCCTAAAATCTTTCCCCTTATCCCTTCTTGATTTTCTCCACCAATTCCTCATCAACTCCCCCAACCACTCCATTCAAAATCCATTCAAACTCCCCCTTAGTTGTGTTTCAGTCCAACTCCACTACCTACACAGCTCAAGCAGCAAAATAAATATCCAATTGCGCAACCCAAGACTTGAACCTTAAACCTCACAATTACACAACACGCCACCTTACCACTAGACCACAAGCTCTTTTTGTATCATGAAACAAACTCTAATATTTATAAATCCTATATACCAAAGTCCAGATTCAATTAAGAGCAAAATTAAAAATTCTGCCAAGGCCAAAACTTGAACCCAGGCTTCTTAAACACTCCCAAACACACCCAAATCACTTAGCCATTAAAGTAAACAAGAAATTTGTGTCAAAACATACAAAAATTAAAGACATAGATTTTTAGGGCGTTACAAGAAACATGAAATAACATAAAGAAATTAATGTTTATTATTTTTACCCTAAACCTAACTAATTTCTAGATGTTTGCCATTCATTGAACATTTGGTTAGCTAGTTCCATCCTTCAAGTGGCCCATGCATCCGATGGATTAATATTTACGATATTCGGTTCATCGTCATCTATCATATTACTAGGTAATCCTTCTTCTAACACCGCTTCAATAGGATCAAAACTAATATAGGTTCAAATAAAATTATGGAGCAAATAACATGCAATAATGATTCTATTGTGCACCCTCATAGGATAGAATGATGGACTCCTAAGTATTCCCCATCTAAGTTTTAATAACCCAAAGCATCTTTCAATAACATTACGTGCTGAAGCATGTTTCATATTGAAAAATTCTTCCGGAGTACTTGGCTGGTAACCCTGACGCCACTCATTCAAATGATATCTTTGTCCTCTAAAAGGTGCAAGAAATCCCTCACAATTTGTGTATCCAGCATCAACTAGATAATAACAACCTATAAAAAAATTATTTGTCATGGTTAATTTCCCAAAAAAGTATAATCTTAAGATTAATTCAAAGTCCTCTAATTTTGCATTTTACCACGAGGAACTTTTAGTCCATGTCTCCTACTAATGGCATCTCGAAGAACCCGTCCATCAGTAGCAGAACCTTTCCAACCAAGAAGAACATAAACAAAATGCATATCAGGTGTACAAACACCTAACATATTTGTTGCTATGTCACCTTTTCGCGTTCGATATCTAAGTTTATCAACTGTTGAAACCCTAATCTTAATGTGTGTTCCATTTAAAGCACCTAAGCAATTCTACATCACATGTATAAAACCTTGAGTTAGGATACTATATTTAAATCTAAATCAACTAAATTATGTACAAGCTATATATAGAACTCACTCCAATACCTTGAACCATTTCCACCTTGGGTCTGTAGAATTAGATATAATTGGCTCTGCCTTTTTAAATAACACATCTTGTAAGCGTATGACATCATTTAAAACATTGTGAAATGATCTGCTAACGGTTTCCTCGGACCTATTAAAGTGATGCTTGATAACTCAATTTTTAAGGTGATGAGAAATGATGTGTAAAAACATTTTCACTTGCTCATCAACAAGCATGTTCCTTGACGACTTCAATTCCCCTCAAGTTTGTAACATCTCACATAGTTTAAAAAAGGTAATTCTATTCATCCTAACTTGTTCAATACAGGTCTCGTCACTAGCATATACAAGTCTTTTCACATAATCTTATTTTACATAAAAATCTAAAATATAGGATCTAATTATTGGTCTATAAGTATGTAGGCTATAGATGGCACCCAATGTAACTAAGAACCAACTCGCAACTGTACACGTTTGCAACCACATTGTCAATGCAATGCCGATTCTTTTACGCCTCACACTTTGTAGTATTAAAGGCAGACGAGCCATTACTGTAAGATATTAAAGTGATATATATCTTCAAATCGTAGTAAAAGGGTCGCATTTCTCCAATACTAATTTCAATAACAGTAAAATAAAATCAAAAAATTTAATTGCTAAAGAACTTACAGTGATTTAGTGAATACAAGGCGCTCAACTGTGGGTGGAGGAAGCAATCAAACAAGCCAAAGAAGAAGAGGAAGCAATAACACACTATCAAAGAAAAATTAACAATACATATTAAGAATCTTTAGAAAGCACAAAATAGAAATTACAACTATCTTTGCAAATAAAAAACTTGAAATTCATTTCTTTATCAATCACCCAAAAAAGAAAGAAAGAAAAGAAAAGAATGTTTTTTTTGTGGATTTGATTAATTGATGACTGACGTTTAATAAAAAAAATCCATTTGATTAATATGAATTTAATAATTTTTATGAGAAAAGAAAATAAGGTCTTAATTTCTTTTATTTTGTATTAACT
Organism: Gossypium hirsutum; assembly: GCF_007990345.1. Classification (NCBI taxonomy): domain Eukaryota; kingdom Viridiplantae; phylum Streptophyta; class Magnoliopsida; order Malvales; family Malvaceae; genus Gossypium; species Gossypium hirsutum. The sequence continues at coordinate 5,980,918 of NC_053449.1, read as the reverse complement.
CAATTCGATTATAGGTATATAGTGTGTTAAATATCTTAAAAATTATGTATTTTAAAATATTCAATTATTATTTTTATTTAAATAAAATCTAAAACTCCATATACATTACATTCTTACCATAACATGATTTGTTTGTAGCATTTTACTTTTTTTTTTTGTTTCGTTTGTTGAGATAATTTTTTTAGTGTTAATTATAATTTTTAATCAAACAATATAAGTAATATAAAACATTGTTTGAAGACCAAAATTAAATATAACATAAATTAAAGACATCGAAAATAAAAATAGTTTAATAATATATTCAAAGATTAAAATAGTTTTAAATGAAACATATCAAAAATAAAAACATAATGAAAATTAAATATAACCAAAATGTTCTTGTTTAAAGTAAAAAGATCAAATCCAAATTGTAAATGTAGTTTAACATGTATATATTGTCTTTCCCGTATTACTAAAAAAGAGTAATGGTATTATCATTCCAGTGGAGATATTTGTTTATGCCCCTTTTCCTTGTTCATTTTTTTTTGTTGTTGTTGACTATTGGCATTTGGTAGCCTACGAGGTTTGCTGCTCTTTACCTTGGCAGCCTCCTTTTCCATTAACAAATTTCATCTTTCCAAAGTTGAACACATAACTAATTTACAACAAAGACATTGGAAGGGTATTGTTACCTTAGCACACCCTTGAGTGATATTTTTCCCCTTCTTGTTGCTACCTTTAACCTACAATAAGGACCAACAAATTAATTTCCTTTAGGAGTTACAGAGGATGATCAAATAGGTTCACAGATCCCTTACTTTGATGATGAATGACTCGATGTGCATAAACAAATGACTCAGCATTCTACCACTTAAAAGATGATTTGTTCAAGGAGTGGATAGATTTGCTTTAAAGTTAGTTTCTATTGTTGAAAGATGCATAGAACACGGGCATAAATCACTTTGAAGTTCTTACTTATAAATACATGCAATGAATCTCATCATAGCATAGGCTGCAAGGAAAATTTTCGAAGTATATTCAAGGATAACATGAATTACATGTGAGACATGAAACTTACCAATCTGCTTATTTGCAAAAATAAGAAAAATAAGAACTGCTACTCCTCTCAGCTCATCTTCTTGTAAAAGATTCACTAGTGAAACTTGTCCAGAAGAAGCATTAATGAAATACATAAAACAAACATTGACAAATGAAGTAGGATATTGTAAACACCAAGTAAGCGTTGTTGGTTACAGACATATAAACAAGTCATCATCACATTCTAGGGAGCAGAAAGAAGGTTTTCATGTAGCATTCTTTCTTTTTATCAAAATTCTAAAATACAAATGTTACTATAGTGGACCATGAGATCAATGTTACTGCATGCAAAGTAATCTATATATCATCTTTAATGCATGGAATATTTATAAGGTATACCACAGCAAGGTTTTAGGAAGTTTTTAAGAAAGAGGGTGATTAATATTTCTAAGATATACCATAGCAATGTAACCTATATATCATCTTCAATGCATGGAATGTTGCTACAGAGGCTGGTTTATACTAGAAGCACTGTTTTATTGAATATGTGAACAAAATATGAACCATATACTAAAATTGAATAGGATGATTAATCTTTTCTTCTGTCATGAACACACGAAAGCATAGATGTAAACTTTTATTTTATTTCAACACTTTTAGACATTGAGATAACCTGGAATAGCGCTAATAAATTAAATCCCAAGTCCTAATTATAAAAGTGGTACAAATAGTGGCATCCCATGAATACAATATTGAAATGCTATGACAGACTCAAAGTTAGTTTGTTCTAAAGGTAAAAAGAAAATCGAAATTCACTTATTAGCCATGGGATTGTTAATAACAATTAGGGGTGTACATTTGGTTAACCGACTAGTTAACCGACCCGAAATAGCTATAACCGAATTAATCGACCTTCCAAAATTTTTAACCGTTAACCAAACCGATTTAAAAAAAAAACATTAACCGAATCGAATTTTTTTGGTTAATTAGGTCGGTTAACCGAATTAACCGAAAATTGTATGGTTTTTATTTTTGGTTAAAAATTAATCGAATTAACCGAATTAACTGAATTAATCGAATTACCCGAATTGAATCACCACATAATTAAAAATATTACATAAGTCTTTGAATCACTACATAATTAAAAACATTACATAAGTCTCGAAATTAACACATAATTGAAATGTAAGTCTTTAATATTCTCCATTTATATCCATTTCTTCTCTCCAAAATATCTCCATGTGCATTAAACCTAAAAAAAAACATGTGTAATTGGGTAGAGACTTAGAGTTAGACTTTAGTTTTATTTTTATTGGGTTGGTAATTGGGTAGACTTTAGTTTTAGTTTTATTGGGTTGGGTTGGTAATTGGGTTGGGTAATTGGGTTGGATTGGATAATTTTATTTATTAATTTTTTCGGTTTAACCGAAAAATTCGGTTAACCGACCGGTTTCAAATCGAATTAACCGTTAACCGAAAAATCATAAAAAATTAACCGACCCCCGATCGAAAAAATTCAGTTAACCAACTGATTAACCGAATTCGGTCAGTTAACTGAATTTTTTCAGTTTTACCCGAATTATGCACACCATAATAACAATAGTTATAAAATAACTTACGAGATGTCATATAAGTTTTAGAGCAAAAACAATTAGCTTAATTAAATTTCTAAGCGGCCAGATGCAAACTCATAAAGACAAACTTTACATAGAGCTTCTAGAAACCAAACATCTTATTTCAAAGTTGCCACTAGCCAGCATAATATTAGTAAATAATGAAGGGATATAAAAACAATGTATGTTTGTGAAAGTTACCTGATACTTGTCTGTCCACCTGAATAATAATAAAGATGTTATCAAGACAAGAAATTGACATCACTAGTGTTAAAATATTAAAGCTCCAAATGATAAAAGAAAGCAAAATTGTAGAACAAGGTATTAAATGAATACATTTCAGTCTAAACTAAAGCATTAAAATTCCACAACTTAATACTATTAGTTTTGACGAAGTTCAGTGGCTTTGAATAACAACAAACTTGGAATCAGAAAAGAAGAACCTTAAGTTTGTAGAAATAGCTTTTGGATTGGTAGCTAGAGATAGAATATCCCACATAATATCATATTTCATCCAGTATCAGAAAAGTAAAGCTTTGATGATAAAGAGTGATGAGTGTTGTAAATTTGCTTAAAGCTACTACTATGATGGTTTTACGGAAGAAATAACAAGAACATATATATAAAGATATAGATAAGAGGCAAAAGAATCATGCAAGTTATGGATTAAAGCTACTTTATGCAGTTGAGATTTACAATAACAAGCATTATCTCAAGCCTTTGATATAAGAAATTATGAACTTCGACATCTCTTTACCTTCAAACAATAAAATCGATAAGAAAATATTATCAAAATTTCAGGACAGTACTATAAAAAATCTACTATACATGTTAAAGATCCAGATCAAGAAGTAGTGATCGACATACCTAAATCCTACTCTTGCAATTTGATGTTATTGTACTACACTGTTTCGGCATACCTCCCTCTCATATGAGCCAGCAAGGGCCCACTCAGCCCCTTCCCAAGCCGACTGGTTGTTCAATTCTCTCTCGTCTCAAGCCACCTTAATGCCTACACTCGGTACGCAACTTGGGTAAGAAAAAAAAGACAGACAGGAAAATGAAAGGAACAACAAAAAGGAAAAATGTTTACTTGACCTTAGATGAAGGGGAGGAATCCCGGAGTCGAAGGAAGTAAGAAATGGCTGCTGTTTGAGTGTTTTTGAGGTGAGAAGTTGTGAGGGTAAAATAGGGTTCATATGGCAACGAATGGGTAAACGGTGAAGAGGGAAGGAAATAGAAATCCCCAAATATCTCTGCTTAAGCCCGGAATAGAATATATCCATAATAGGGTATTCCCTTGAACCAAACATCTGTTTAAGTGGGCCTACAGAATAGGCTTGTAATAGGCAAGTAATGGAAACATCCCCTTAGATTCAACCCTGTTATGTCTCTTTCCTTTTCCTTTAGTAATGATTAAAAGAAGGTAAGTGGATATTTTTTTGTCCTTTTCACAAACAAATAGGAATTAATGTAATACTTAGTTTTTAAGTCTAATTTGGTCAAAAATAGAAATTTAATATTTTGTTCAATTTTGCAAATAGTTAACTCAAATTTGTTTAAGTTTATTCATTTTATCTTTTTATTTTTAATATACGCTATTTTTAGTTTAATATTTAATAATTATATTTATTTTATTTAAATCTAAATATAAACATTTTATTAATTTGGACTGCCGCGTAAGGCATCCAAATTGGCATTTAAAACCCATTTGGACTGTCACGTAGGACTGCCGTTATGAAGGTAATGGAGTTTAATGGTAGAGTGATCACTTCGTAACAAAACGATAACGTAAGTGACAAAAATGTAACATTTCAAATATAAGTGACTAAAATGTAATCTGAGGCAAACAAAAGTGACTATTTTTGTAATTTACCCTTTATAAAATTTTAATGTTAGTTATAATAATTTTTTTTAAATAATCTTATTATAGGATCTGATCATATATAATCTTTTTGACAAAATGTCTAGAATTATCCATAGTCCCTTCCCAGCTCATAATAGGAGGATAATACGTTTTAGTGCACTCGAACATATCCTCCTACATTGAAAATAATACCCATGCCAATACAAAAATTACGCAATGTAAAATTTAGATGTTGATATATGATAATTATACTGGTAAAATTTAAAGTTAAGTAAAGACCAAACCTCAGCATTTGCTAAAAATGGTAGGTTTTTTTTTCACTATGAAAATAGTTTGAAATTGGAAAATTGGTCTATTTTTCCTCTCTAAACTTGGAGCAGTTAGGTCCGAGTTTTGGCATGCATACATATGATATGTGCATTCTCTTTTAAATTATTTTAGATTTAAATTTTCTTATTTGTGAGTTTTGTCAGGAATCATTTTGATCCTAAATCGACAATATATTAATTTTTAGTCCGTTATATTTGTAATAAAGCCCAATCGGCCCAAAACAGTTCCTAGCCCAACATTACAAAATTAAACAGACGGCCCAAAACAGTCCCTAGCCCAACACTACAAAGTTAAGCAGAAAAACCCTAAGCAATAAGGAGCGCCGCATCTGCCCCAGCAGCCTCACGTCGCGCCCAACACCTTCAGCAAGTGTCCGGTCGCCGCAGGACTCGGAGATCGGCCTCCCCACGCGCGCCGTACACACCACAATACTTGCAAAAATGGACTCAAAGAGTCTAAAGGAAAAACAAGCAAAATAATTGTATTTCTGTTTCTTTTTTTGGCCTATAAAAGGCCATTTTTAACATGTAAATAAGGGGGAGGGATTAAAAAGAAATACAGAGAGAATACGCAATATTCATTTTTCATGACATAGCATTCAAATGTCATTCATACATGCCATTCAAATGTCATTCATACATGCCTAGTTAGGAGCATTTGGTTCATTTGATCATGACATCCTAATCACTAGGCATAATTAGGCTCACAAAGTGAGTCATACAGGTCATGTTCCACAGAGAGCAGATCGGTGAAATCATAAAGCCTTGTCTCCCTGAGTAACAATGGAGCGGGTTGAAAAGTAAAAAGATTGAAGCCACAACGGCGGATCTTACTTCCTTAGCAGTACAGCGGAACAGGTTGAAGCTATGATGGCGAATCTGGTTTCCCTGATATTGCAATTAAAAAGATTGAAGCCACAACGGCGGATCTTACTTCCTTAAGCAGTGCAGCGGAACAGATTGAAGATACGACGGCGGATCTAGTTTCCCTGATATTGAAATTAAAAAGATTGAAGCCACAACGGCGGATCTTACTTCCTTAGCGGTGCAGCGGAACAGATTGAAGCTACGACGGCGGATTTAGTTTCCCTGATATTGCAATTAAAAGATTGAAGCCACAACGGCGGATCTTACTTCCTTAGCGGTGCAGCGGAACAGGTTGAAGCTACGACGGCGAATATGGTTTCCCTGATATTTCAACTAAAAATATTGAAGCCACAACGACGGATCTTACTTCCCTGACGGTGCGGTGGAACAGATTGAAGCTACGACGGTGGATCTGGTTTCCCCGACATTGCAATTGAACAGATCAAATATATCAGATCTTGCCTTCCCATACTGGTGGCGAAGCCGATCAAAGAAAGTAGATCTTGTCTTCATGTACTGGCGTGAAGCAGATCAAATGTAACAGATCTTGCCTTCCCATACTGGTGGCGAAGTAGATCGAGGAAAACAGATCTTATCTCCCTAAGCAGTAGTGGAGCAGATCAAAGATGGCAGATTTTACCTCCCTGAGGTTGCAGTGGAGTATATTAAAGCCAGTAATTCTATCTCCCCATACTGGTGGTGGAGTAGATCGAAGAAAGCAGATCTTGTCTTCATGTACTAGCGTGAAGTAGATCAAAGAAAGCAGATCTTGTCTTCGTGTACTGGCGTGAAGTAGATCAAAGATATAAGTCTTATCTCCCTGAAGTTGCAGTGGAGCAGACAAAAGTAACCAATCCTATCTCCTTGAAGTTACAATGGAGTGGATTAAAACCGCAGATCGCATCTCTCTGAGGTTGCAGTAGAGCAGATCACATCAGATTTACCCTTAAGTTGTAACAGAACAAGTTGAAGCTATAAGTCTTATCTCCCTGAAGTTGCAGTGGAGCAGATTAAAGATAGCAGATTTTGTTCTTTTGAAAAGCTACAACATAGGAATCATATCTCCCCGACATTCCAGTGGAGTATATTAGAGCACCAGTTCCTACACCTCTGAGGATGCAATAGGAAGGAACGAGGTTACCTAAAGAAGAGAAGCATTAAAGCAGCTGAGGCTCAATACGACTGGGCACAATTGGGCCTTGTAGTCTTTGCTCTATTCCCGTTACACGACAATGAGCAAAGAGGGGCAGCTGTAATAAGGCCCAATCGGCCCAAAACAGTTCCTAGCCCAACATTACAAAATTAAACAGACGGCCCAAAACAGTCCCTAGCCCAACACTACAAAGTTAAGCAGAAAAACCCTAAGCAATAATGAGCGCCGTATCTGCCCCAGCAGCCTCATGTCGCGCCCAACACCTTCAGCAAGTGTCCGGTCGCCGCAGGACTCGGAGAACGGCCTCCCCACGCGCGCCGTACACACCACGATACCTGCAAAAACGGACTCAAAGAGTCCAAAGGAAAAACAAGCAAAATAATTGTATTTCTGTTTCTTTTTTTCGGCCTATAAAAGGCCATTTTTAACATGTAAATAAGGGGGAGGGATTAAAAAGAAATACAGAGAGAATACGCAAGAAATAGAAAAAACTTTGGAAAATTCAGATTGTTTTTGATTCAAGGTGAATGAGGTTCTTGCATTTTTATTTTATTTTATTTTTTTATATATTTTTTTATTTTCTTTTGCGTTTTTGTTTTTTAAAAAAAAGAAATAACAAAAAAACTTACCTCATTCGCCGAGGACGCCGGACATCTCCGTCGTGGTCGGAGCACCGGCGTGGGCCGAGGGATGGCGCGATGACGCTAGGGGCGAAACCCTAGCAGAGCACCAGAGGACCTTTGAGTGTTTTTTTATTTTTTTTTCTTTTACTCTGTTTCAAATGTTTTTTTAAGGGAAAATTTTGTTTTAAATAACATTCAAAATGGCGCCGTTTTCCCAGGCCTGACCCGCGCGGTGACCCGACCCGAAGGGAAGGATCCTCGCGCTCTGACGTCAGGTGGGATACTTGCGGGTCCAGTCCTTCCTCCTTTGTTTTGATTTTAAATGCGGTATTGGGCGCATTTGCAATTTTGCCACAGAAATTTAGCGCCTATTTCGATTTGGTCCACCATCCAGGACTGCGGATTGCGTTGAAACGGCCCGTGGGATCAATGGGCATATTGCCTTTTTGATCCTCCACTGTTACGCGCGTATTCAAGTGGCCCCTTTTTTAAAAAAAATTATTTTAAATTCATCCCTTAAGATTTTTTTAATCATTTATTAGTCATTTTGTTTTAGTTTTGCTATTATTCTTATAGATATACATTTTTTACTTTTTATATACTTATTATATATATGTTTCATTATTATTTGGTTTTCATTGTTTTTTATTTTATAAATATATATACATACATTTTTAAAAAAAAATTTCATAAAATACAAATATATATATATGCATATATTTATACATACATTTTCCTTATATCCTTATTTTATTTTCTTTTTTTTATACCTTATATTATATATATATGCACTTATACATGTTATTCTGTAAATATATATACATATGCATTTTTTTATTTTGAATACATATTTGCTGTTTGTTTTATTGGATATATTTTATTCCTTCTATTTGCATGTATACTGGTATATGTGTTAGATATGTGTAAACACATGTTTGCAGCTTTATTGTTATATTGTATTTGTATATATATTTGTAAATATTTATGTATATATGCTTTAAATTAAAGGACCTGTATCATATTGTATATTAACTTTTAACATACTCTTTTGAAAATATATTTTGGTTTTTAACTATGCATCAAAGTTATTTTCTTGACTTAAAGGTTTTTTTTGAATAAAAATATTATTTGAGGTTTGGGATTTTCGAGGGAAATTAAGCCCTAACGTATTGTGTTCTGATTTTCTTTGTCAATCCTAGATGATCGAGAATATTTTCATTCAAAATGCATAAAAATCATTTTTGGGAACTTAACTTGTTGTGCCCTAACGTATTGGGTGTGGCATGTTACTTTCTTGAAATGAAGATTTTCGTATAAAATAAAAGTGATATTCAGAGTTCGGGGATTATGAGGAATTGTACCCTAACGTATTGGGACTCGATTTCTTTACATGACTTGAACAATTGATTATCCTTTTGCAAATTTCATCATTCAAACTTATTTTAAAATCTTTTTTTAAACTTTCGACACTAAGACATCTAATAATCAATTTGGTACCGATTTTGGGCGTTACGAGGGTGCTAACCCTTCCTCGTGCGTAACTGACTCCCGAACCTATTTTCTTAAAATTCGCAGACCAAAATAATTTTTAAGGTGGGCCGGTCACACCTTAATAAAGGATCGGTGGCGACTCCAGTTTTATTTTTAAAAGTCGACAACCAAATTTTTGTTTTCAAAAAACGGTTTCGACAGCTTGGCAACTCCGCTGGGGACACTTGAGAGTCGAGCAATAAACTGATTATATTTGTCTTTGTGTCGAAAATCAAAAGTTTTAAAAAATTCATGAGTTCCCTTCGCATTCATCGTTTTTTTCATCTTGGTATGTTGGTAACCTTGCATTTGCATTTTGCATTTTACCCCTAAGTGAGAGCGAGAAACTAGTCCTTCGTGAGGTTTTCACCTCCGTGCAGGGTAGTGGACCGCTTCCGGGATACATCCGTACCTATGTCTTCGTGAGATTTTCATCTCCGTGCAGCCATAGGGAAATGTGTCCCCCTGAACCGAACTCGATCCACATGAGCCTATAATGGGTGAGAATCAAGGAATCTACTGGTTTGGGTACCCTTACTCTAGAAACTAAACCTCATATAGTGACCTTTAGGAACTTGACCTAGGTAGAACTATCCCAAAACCCTAGGGGATTCCTGTTTAGGTGTTTCTAGCTATTTTATGTTTATTTATATCTTTATATGTGATACTGACTTGGGTTTCTTTTGTTTTATTTGCATGACATCATGATAGCATAACATTTCATCCTAAAAGGGTGTTAGTTCAAATTTGGTTGCTAGACAGAAAGCTTATCATAGAAAAAGGGTTTCTTGATAAGGTGGAAGATAATGCGGCTGTCCAAAATTGGTCTGAGACAACACAGCATGAGAAAGGTGATAGTTTGGCCGAAGGATATGTGTCAGAGTTGTGGGACTTCACTCGTGTTAGTGTGACTCAGAAAAACCTAAAGGAACTAAAGGAAATCTGGGACCGGTGGAATGATGAGATTAAGCAGCTCTTCTATTCTAGCTATGGTGACTTACCTTACTTGCTCGATTTAAAGGTGGATAAGCACTTATTTCGTGCTTTGGCCCAATTTTGGAATCCTGCCTATAGTTTCTTTACTTTTGGAAAAGTTGATTTAGTGCCTATGGTGGAGGAATATACGGCGTTGCTACGTTGTTCAAAAATTCAACTGGACAAAGCCTATTCAAGAGCTGCTAATGTTCCAACCTTTTTGAAGAAATTGATGAATATTACGGGGATGAGTGAGCAATGGGTCGCAGCACGAATCAAACAAAAGGGAGATAGTAAGTGCATTCCTTGGAGGAACTTGAAAAACTTAATTCTAGCGCACCCGGATACGAGGAAGAGGGTTGATGTCTTTGCCTTGGGTATTTACGGTTTGGTTGTCTTTCCTAAAGCTTTGGGACATATCGATGAAGCAGTCACTGACCTTTTTGACCGTCTTGACAAGGGGGTTACACCGGTTCCAGCAATTCCGACAGAAACCTTCAGATCTCTGAATGAATGTCGAAGAGTAGGTGAGGGTAGATTCATTGGGTGCACGCAGCTCCTTTTAGCATGGTTTCACAGTCACTTTTGGAGGGTGGATAAGGTTTCCTATCGGGTTTTTTCTGAAAATTATTCGCCCTTGAAGGAAATAGTGGCATTACCCAGGCAGGATGGTATTTCAGAGGAAAAATGGATGGCAACTCTTCAGAATCTTCAAGAGGGGGATATTGAATGGAGAGCTCCTTGGATGCTGTCAGATGAGATCTTATATAGGTGTGGAGATTTTAACTGGGTCCCTTTACTTGGGATTTGGGGGCTATTGGCTATGCACCGTTATTGGTACTGAGACAGTATAGGTCAAGGCAGTTCGTACCAACAACCCATGGATTAGCTCAGTGTGAATTCTCATATAAGTGTGATGGTTACAAGAAGAAGAAACGAGAAATGACTAATGCTTGGAGGTAGACTCGACGATTGAAGAGATTGGCAGTTGGTCCATCAACGACTCTCGAATATATCAGTTGGCTAGGTAGGAGGGTCAATGATAACATACATGTACCAGGTCAAGGAGACAGTCAATTTGTGGAAAAGCATGTACATATGGTCCCTTCAAAGCTAGAAATTATAAAGTAAGATTTTGAAAGAAGAAATTCTGAGCTTGAGAAGAAGATAGAGCACATGGAAGAGGAGAAGATGAATCTAAGGCTGGACATAGATGCTCAGAAGCTGGAAACCGAAGGCCTAAGAAAAGGGAAGCACAAAGTCGAGGAAGACCTGAACAGCTTGAAGAAGGATTATAAGAGATTACGTTTGTCAGTGAGAACTGCTGGGTTGGGAAAAACCTCAGAGCTGTGGTGTCAAGAGGTTCAAGAAGAAAAGGCCAAGGCTGATAGGTGGGAAAAGAGATTTCAGGAGGCTCAAAAGCAAAATAAGTCATTTGAGAGGAGTTTGTCAGAAAGCCAGAATGAAAGAGATAAACTAAAGGCTAGAGTGGCCAAGCTTGAGAAGATTGTTTATCAATACCGAAATCGAAATTCAGTGGCAGAACTGCAAGCAAGTTTAAGAAGGATCGAGCAAATGAAGAAAACTATAGAGGAATTAGAGATAGCGTCGCAGAACTATGAAGCCAGGATTGAGCATCTGGAAGCAAACGAAGATCATCAAAGTGAGCAGCTTCACCATCTCCAGGATCAAGTTGCAAGAAGGGATCACATTATGGGAGAAGCTGTGGTTCAGATTCAAGGGGTAGCTGAGCACCTGCAGACTTTGGCAATACAAGCTGATGTACTAAGTGTGAAATACGAATCGGAATCAGATCAGGGGCAGAAGTTGGCATCATTACTTAGGGAGATTAAAGTTTTAAGTATTAGGGCAATGCCTTATTTATAGCCATTTTATGTAAAGAAATTTTTTCTCTAGTAAAGTTTTCTGAGTGGAATTGAATTATAATTAACGCCTTTTTTGCATTCACCTCATGCATCGCATCATATGCATTAGCATCGCATCATATGCATTAAAGACCTTTATTAAATCCTAATAAGTTAAAATCCTTGCTCAGTTAACCTGGAAACCAACCAACCAACCCGACACCGATACGGCACTCGAGCAAAGACAAAAGATATGGATCAGAGATTAGAAAAGCTCGAACAGTACCAGAAAAAGATGCAAGACCGGCTTCAGCTACAAATGCAGGAGCGGTTAGACAAGATGAAACAGGAGATGTCTGAGAAGATGCGGGAATCTCAAGAGGATATAGTGGCAAAGTTAACCCGACTGATAACTAATGGAGGTGACAAAGGAAAGGGCCCTATGGCAGATGTCGACGAGGGAAATGATGATGAACTTTTCTATCCTCCAGGTTTCACCCCTCCACATGAGCGAACTCAAGCTGAATACCCGCGCAAATCTACTGTCACCATCATGCCTCAACAATTTCGAGCTGGTATAACGAACCTCTAAACTGGGCCGGGTTTTAATCCCGAAAATAATCCTATTAACTCTGCCATTCCTGACTTTGATGAAGTGGTTGAGAAGGAAAGAATGAAGGAAGAGTTACCGAAACAGTTGGAAGAAAGATGCAGGTGGCTCGAAGAGAAGTTCAAGGCGATGGAAGTTACTGAAAGTTATCGAGGCATTGACGCAAAATAGCTGAGTTTAGTGCCAGGTCTAGTTCTCCCTCATAAGTTTAAGATGCTTGAATTCGAGAAGTACAATGGGACGACTTTCCCAGAGGCTCATATCGCCATGTTCTGCAGGCGAATGGCTGGATACGTTAATAATGACCAGCTATTAATACATTGCTTCGAAGACAGCCTTACAAGGGCAGCATCCAAGTGGTACAATCAGTTGAGTCGTGCCACGATTGGTTCATGGAGGGACTTGGCGCAAGCATTCATGAAACAATATCGTCATGTGTCAGACATGGCTCCTGATAGAATTACCCTTCAAAATATGGGGAAGAGGCCGAGCGAAAGCTTTAGGCAGTACGGGCAGAGATGGAGGGAGGTCGCAGTCCAAGTTCAGCCACCACTCCTAGAAAAGGAAATGACCATGTTGTTCATTAGCACCCTGAAGGCACCGTTCATTACACATATGTTAGGAAGTGCCACAAAAATCTTTCCTGACATAGTCATGAATGGCGAGATGATTAAGAACGCCATCAGAAGTGGGAAGATCGACGCAGAAGAGAGCAATAGAAGATCGGCCTCGAAGAGGAAGGAGAGCGAGGTGAACAACACGAGCATGTACAACAAGGGTTACTCGAAGTCAGTAACAGTGAGTCAGCCAGGGAAGGTGGCTGCCAGCCAACAAAGCTCGTTGAGACAGGAGGTCGGTACAAGACGAAATGTTGAGAGGCCCCAATTCACGCTAATTTCTATGTCATACAGGGAACTATACCGAAACTTATTCGACGCACACATGGTTTCCCCTTTCTATCTGAAGCCCTTGCAACCCCCGTATCTCAAATGGTACGACGCGAATGCACAGTGCGACTATCATACGGGAATAACAGGGCATTCCATAGAAAACTGTACGGCCTTTAAGAAGTTGGTTGAAAGGCTCATTGGTATGGGTGTCGTTAAATTTGATGACTCGACCAAGGTAGAAAATCCATTATCAAACCACACTGATGGTGGGGTAAATATGATTGGCGAAAAAAAAAGAATCAAGGCAGACATTGCGGATGTGAAAACTCCTTTGAGATGGGTCTGGAAGGAGATGGTGAAAAGGGGACTAATTGCTTCAGAAGAAAGCTGTGAGAAGAGGAGGAACTACTGTGAGTTCCACTGTGAAATGGGGCATGAAATCCAAGAGTGTACGGAGTTCAGAGCCGTGGTATAGGGTATGATGGATAATAAGGAGATGGAATTTTGTGAATGAGTTCAGAAGGAGAGTTATGTATGTACGTCAGAGTTGGCATTAGGAGTTCCAAAGGCTAACCATCCTGTGGTCATCATCTCACGACCTAAGAATAGTGAGGCTGGAGCACGAGTAGCACCAAAGGTTATCATTCAAAAACCGACCGTGTTTACTTACAAGGATAACAGGAGGGTTTCTTGGAATTACAATTGTAATGTGACAATCCCGGGAAAGGAGGACGTAATTAATAAAGAGGACCACGATGAAGGAGGGCATGACGAATAGGTGAAGGCTCGAGTAAAGCCAATAAGAGAAGAAACTTCGATTGGAAAGAAGAAGAATGTGGTCGAACCTGAATTGGTGGTCAATGAACGAATCAAAGAAGAGGAAGCTAGAGAGTTCTTGAAGTTCATAAAGCATAGCGAGTATAGCGTTGTGGAACAGCTGCACAAACAACCAGCTCGCATATCTGTGCTAGCTTTACTCATGAACTCGGAGGGACATCGAAATGCACTACTGAAGGTGCTAAATGAAACTTATGTGGCCGACGATATCTCTGTTAACAAGTTGGATCGGCTGGTCGGCAATATAAGCGCTGATAACTTCATCTCTTTCAGCGATGACGAAATACCACCTGGGGGTATGGGAACAACTAGAGCTTTACACATCACTGCAAGGTGTAAAGGGTGCATATTACCGGGAGTTCTGGTAGACAATGGATCGGCATTAAATGTATTGCCCCTATCCACGCTCAACATGCTACCGGTGGATAATTCGCATATGAAATCGTGTCAGAATGTGGTGAGAGCATTTGATGGCACCAAGAGGAAAGTCATGGGAAGAATTGACATACCCTTGTTAATCGGCCCAACTATCTATAAGGTAGACTTCTTGGTTATGGACATCAAGCCTTCTTACAGTTGCCTATTAGGAAGGCCTTGGATCCATTCAGCAGGTGCGGTACCGTCATCATTACATCAAAAACTGAAGCTGGTGTCAGAAGGTCAGGTAGTGACGATAGATGCTGAAGAGGATATCATTGCATCTGTGACTAACGATGCACCTTATTTGGAGATGAGTGATGATGCAATCGAGTGCTCTTTCCATTCCTTAGAGTTCGTAAATGCAACATTCATCTTTGAGGGAAACAAGATCCCGATGCCGAGAATATCAAAGACCACAAAGATGGGGCTACAATTGACAGTTGGAAAAGGAGCTCTGCCAGGGAAAGGATTGGGGAGATATCTTCAGGGCCGAGTTGAGATTCCAGGGTTGAAAGACAAGCGGGACCGTTTTGGCTTAGGATACAAGCCAGATGCTAGGCAGAAGAGGATAGAGCAGGAAAAGAAGCGAGAGAGAAGAAGGGCTCGTTTGACAGGTGATGAAGTCAAATAGGAACCCATGACCTTTCCTCAACTATCCAAGACTTTTGTATCAGGAGGATTCGTCTATCAAGGAATGCTAGGGGTCAGAAGTATTAACACGGAGTTAGAAAGTATTCACGCCGTGTATGAAGAAGCGACGGGAGGAAGAACTTTGCTGGATATTCGTCCTTATGAGTCGAAAAGGGAGCTAAACAACTGGACTGCAGAAGAAATACCTGTAGTTTTTAGGATTTCCTCAGAGTAATGTCCAGAACACCCTTATTGCTTTTTAGCCTAGAAGTGATAAGGATTCTTTTGTGAAATAGGCTTATGTCCAGAAAATCGTTATTTTAATAAAGTTCATGTTTGCAGTCATTTTTGGAGCAAATCTTTCTTTCCATAAGAGCAGTTACTTTGAATTTTTCCAAACTACACTTGCATTTCATTCATGTCCATATTGCATCGAACAAATTCTTGAATCCATATTTTTTGTATAACAGGTCCTACGATATTAATGATACGAATGTCACTCTTACGAATTTAGAGTCTCCTTTTGAACGAAATATGTGTTTAGAGGGATCGCATGATTTTGAGGATGACGAAGATTGTGGTTTGTCTCCTGACTTGTTGAAGATGGTAGAAAGGGCCGAGAAACAAATCCTACCCCACAGGGAATCAATAGAAATTGTGAGCTTGGAGGAAGGTAAAGAGGTGAAAATCGGGTCGGATATCTCTGCAAAGACAAGACAAGACCTCATCGAATTACTCCGAGAGTTTAAAGACGTGTTTGCATGGTCATACCAGGATATGCCGGGGTTGAGTACCAACATCGTAGTCCATCATCTTCCTATAAGAGAAGATTGCAAGCCAGTGCAGTAAAAGCTCAGAAGGATGAGGCCTGATATCGTGTTGAAGATAAAGGAGGAGGTTTGATGCCGAATTTCTGCAAGAAGTCAAGTATCCTGAGTGGGTGGCTAACATCGTACCAGTTCCAAAGAAAGATGGAAAAGTATGAATATGTGTGGATTATCGGGATTTGAACAAGGCTTGTCCGAATGATAACTTCCCATTGCCCCACATCGACACATTGGTAGACAATACTGCAGACTTTTCATTGTTTTCCTTCATGGATGGTTTTTCTGGGTATAATCAGATAAAGATGCATCCCGAGGACATGAGAAAGACTACGTTCATTACGTTATGGGGGAGGTTTTGTTATAAAGTGATGTCGTTTGGATTAAAGAATGCAGGAACGACATACCAAAGAGCCATGGTAGCCTTGTTCCATGACATGATGCACAGGGAAATCGAGGTTTACGTTGATGATATGATCGCGAAATCTAGAACGGAGGGCGAACATGTGTGGGTCCTGAGAAAATTATTCTTAAGATTAAGGAAGTTCTAGCTCAAGCTTAATCCAGCGAAATGCACTTTCGGGGCCTGGTCAGGAAAGTTACTAGGCTTCATAGTTAGTGAGAAGGGAATTGAAATTGACCCAGACAAAGTCAAGGCAATACGAGATTTACCTCCACCTCGCACTCAGAAAGAAGTTCGAGGTTTCCTCGGAAGACTGAATTACATCGCTAGGTTCATTTCACAACCGACTGAGAAATGTGACCCTATATTTCGTCTTCTGAAGAAACATAATCCTGGTTCTTGGAGTGAAGAATGCGAAGAAGCCTTTAACAATGTGAAGCAGTATTTGTCTAATACTCCAGTGCTGTCACCGCCTAGCCCGGATAGGCCCCTGATATTGTATCTGACAGTGTTTGATAATTCCATGGGGTGTGTGCTAGGTCAACATGATGAAACAGGGAGAAAAGAAAGGGCGATATACTATCTCAGCAAGAAATTCACTGACTGTGAAATGAGATATTCGCCTATCGAGAAATTATGCTGTGCCTTGATTTGGACAACTCGGAGATTAAGGCAGTATATGTTATACCACACGACCTGGCTAATCTCAAAGTTAGACCCGTTAAAATATATGATGGAGTCAACTGCTTTGAATGGGAGGATGGCCCGATGGCAGATTTTACTATCTGAATTTGATATTGTCTATGTGAGCCAAAAAGCTGTAAAAGGAAGCGCAATAGCTGACTTTTTGGCTAGCAGGGCTTTGGAAGATTATGAACCGTTAAGTTTTGATTTTCCGAATGAAGACTTGTTGTATGTAGCCGCTACTGAAGAAAGTCCCCAAGAAGGTCACAGTTGGAAGCTAAACTTTGATGGAGCCTCAAACGCTGTGGGCAATAAAATTGGGGCAGTCTTAGTATCCCCGAATGGTGATCATTATCCTTTCACTTGCAAATTGGATTTTGATTGTACAAACAACATGACAGAATACGAAGCGTGCATCATGGGTATTCGTGCAGCTATAGAGTGAAGAATCAAAGTGTTAGAGGTCTATGGAGATTCAGCATTGGTGATATATCAGCTCAGGGGTGAATGGGAAACAAGGGATCCCAAATTAATCAGTTATCGAAAGTTGGTCCTCGAATTGATTAAGGAGTTTGAGGATATCACTTTTTGTTATCTCCCACGATATGAGAATCAGATGGCTGATGCGCTAACTACTTTAGCCTCTATGATCAAAGTGAACAGACATGAGGATATGAAGCCTATCCAAATGAGTATCTATGAAGACCCGGCTCATTGTTACAATATCGAAGAAGGGGAAATTGATGATAATCCTTGGTATCAAGATATACTACGATATGTAAAAAACCGTGAGTATCCTGGCCAGGCAACGGAGAATGAAAAGAGAACTCTGAGAAGACTAGCCATTGATTACGTCTTAGATGGGGAGATCTTATACAAGGAGAGAAAAGATCAGGTACTGTTAAGATGTGTGGATGCCGTGGAAGTAAAGAAAATCCTGGAGGAAGTCCATGAGGGCATCTGTGGAACGCATGCTAGTGGATTCACAGTGGCTAGACAGATTATGAGATTCGGATATTACTGGTCCACCATGGAAGGGGATTGCATCAATTATTCCAAAAAGTACCATAAATGTCAGATCTATGGTGATAAAATGCATGCACCTCCTTCGCCTCTCTATGTCATGACTTCTCTATGGCCTTTCTCCATGTGGGGTATGGATGTCATCGGACCAATATCGCCGAAGGCTTCAAATGGGCATCGTTTCATATTTGTGGTTATTGACTACTTCATCAAATGGGTAGAAGCCGCTTCGTATGCCAACGTTACAAAGTCATCAGTCAGTAAATTCTTGAAAAGGGAGATCATATGTCGATATGGAATGCCTGAAAGAATCATATCCGATAACGCGCTGAACTTGAACAACAACTCAATAGCAGAAGTCTGCAGTCAATTCAAGATCAGACATCATAATTCGTCGTCGTATCGCCCAAAATTGAATGGTTCAGTAAAAGCGGCCAATAAAAATATAAAAAAGATTGTGGGGAAGATGACTGAGACTTACAGAGACTGGCACGAGAAGTTACCGTTTGCCCTCATTGCTTATCGAACGTCAATCAGGACCTCCACTGGGGCAACTCCTTTCTCCTTAGTTTATGGCATGGAGGCAGTCTTGCCTATCGAAGTTGAAATCCCTTCTCTCCGGGTTTTGACTGAGCTTCAATTGGATGAAGCAGAATGGGTTCAATCTCGATATGATCAGTTAAACTTGATAGAGGGAAAAAGGCTAAAGGCTATTCAGCATGGTCAGATGTACCAGAAAAGAATGATGCGAGCCTACAACAAGAAGGTCCGACCTAGAGAATTTTACGAGGGGGACCTGGTGTTGAGAAAAATTCTTCCTCTACAAAAAGATTTTAGGGGGAAATGGATGCCGAATTGGGAAGGTCCTTATGTTGTAAAAAAGGCCTTTTCTGGAGGAGCCCTGATTCTGGCTGAAATGGATGGAAGAAACTTGCCCAATCCAGTAAATTCAGACTCGGTCAAGAGATACTTTACTTGAAGAAGGGAAGGAACCAAGGCGAATACCTGCAAAGGGTGCTTTGATTCCAAAAAAAAAAGGAGAGGCTAAGGTGAAAACCCGCAAAGGGCACCTTAAGACCAAAGGGGATTTGAGTTGAAAACGTGAAAAGGGCGGCTCAAATTTGATTGTCACGTGGTGGTCTTGTTGTACCTAAATCAGCAGAAAGGAATAGACAACGTCTTGGGGCATCAACAAAGTACTGTGAACCTTCTAAACACATGTTGAATTCAGAAGGGTCTTCAAAAAGTTGTATAGAGAAATTCAAAGCAGAGATATCTGGGGCACCTATTCATAGTATTTGTATTGAATTCGTTGTTTTAAATATTTCATTCTTTTCCAATATAAACGTCCCCAGACAATTCCTCTATCATTGACAAACCATTGCGAGCTATACTCCCAAACTCATTTTATTTTATTCATCGTTATGATCTTTTCGCAAGCATGTTGCATTAGAATGACGATTAATGGACTAGTAAAACTTTCACAAGGGAAGTTTTTCCTATTACTCTAGAAATCTTTAAACAGCTCAGGAACCTGAAACAGGACTATTGTTTAGACATTTACAGGGTTAAAAGGTCGGAGATATTTAAGAGTCAGGAGTCAAGATTAAAATTTTCAAGTTTCGACGAAGCATTGTTGCCACAAAGGAAGCCTTAATGAGCAATAATGATTTTAAACATTCAATATTCATTTTTCATGACATAGCATTCAAATGTCATTCATACATGCCATTCAAATGTCATTCATACATGCCTAGTTAGGAGCATTTGGTTCATTTGATCATGACATCCTAATCACTAGGCATAATTAGGCTCACAAAGTGAGTCATACTGGTCATGTTCCACAGAGAGCAGATCGGTGAAATCATAAAGCCTTGTCTCCCTGAGTAACAATGGAGCGGGTTGAAAAGTAAAAAGATTGAAGCCACAACGACGGATCTTACTTCCTTAGCAATACAGCGGAACAGGTTGAAGCTACGACGGCGGATCTGGTTTCCCTGATATTGTAATTAAAAAGATTGAAGCCACAACGGCAGATCTTACTTCCTTAAGTAGTGCAGCGTAACAGATTGAAGCTACGACGGCGGATCTAGTTTCCCTAATATTGCAATTAAAAATATTGAAGCCACAACGGTGGATCTTACTTCCTTAGCGGTGCAGCGGAACAGATTGAAGCTACGACGGTAGATTTAGTTTCCCTGATATTGCAATTAAAAGATTGAAGCCACAACGGCGGATCTTACTTCCTTAGCGGTGCAGCGGAACAGGTTGAAGCTACGACGGCGGATCTGGTTTCCCTGATATTGCAACTAAAAAGATTGAAGCCACAACGGCAGATCTTACTTCCCTGACGGTGCGGTGGAACAGATTGAAGCTACGACGGCAGATCTGGTTTCCCCGACATTGCAATTGAACATATCAAATATATCAGATCTTGCCTTCCCATACTGGTGGCGAAGCCGATCAAAGAAAGTAGATCTTGTCTTCATGTACTGGCGTGAAGCAGATCAAATGTAACAGATCTTGCCTTCCCATACTGGTGGCGAAGTAGATCGAGGAAAACAGATCTTATTTCCCTAAGCAGTAGTGGAGCAGATCAAAGATGGCAAATTTTACCTCCCTGAGGTTGCAGTGGAGTATATTGAAGCCAGTAATTCTATCTCCCCATACTGGTGGTGGAGTAGATCGAAGAAAGCAGATCTTGTCTTTATGTACTAACGTGAAGTAGATCAAAGAAAGTAGATCTTGTCTTCGTGTACTGGCGTGGAGTAGATCAAAGATATAAGTCTTATCTCCCTGAAGTTGCAGTGGAGCAGACAAAAGTAACCAATCCTATCTCCTTGAAGTTACAATGGAGTGGATTAAAACCGCAGATCGCATCTCTCTGAGGTTGCAGTAGAGCAGATCACATCAGATTTACCCTTAAGTTGTAACAGAACAAGTTGAAGCTATAAGTCTTATCTCCCTGAAGTTGCAGTTGAGCAGATTAAAGATAGCAGATTTTGTTCTTTTGAGAAGCTACAACATAGGAATCATATCTCCCCGACATTCCAGTGGAGTAGATTGGAGCACCAGTTCCTACACCTCTGAGGATGCAGTAGGAAGGAACGAGGTTACCTAAAGAAGAGAAGCATTAAAGCAGCTGAGGCTCAATACGACTGGGCACAATTGGGCCTTGTAGTCTTTGCTCTATTCCTGTTACACGACAATGAGCAAAGAGGGGCAGCTGTAATAAGGCCCAATCGGCCCAAAACAGTTCCTAGCCCAACATTACAAAATTAAACAGACGGCCCAAAACAGTCCCTAGCCCAACACTACAAAGTTAAGCAGAAAAACCCTAAGCAATAAGGAGCGCCGCATCTGCCCCAGCAGCCTCACGTCGCGCCCAACACCTTCAGCAAGTGTCCGGTCGCCGCAGGACTCGGAGATCGGCCTCCCCACGCGCGCCGTACACACCACGATACCTACAAAAACGGACTCAAAGAGTCCAAAGGAAAAACAAGCAAAATAATTGTATTTCTGTTTCTTTTTTTCGGCCTATAAAAGGCCATTTTTAACATGTAAATAAGGGGGAGGGATTAAAAAGAAATACAGAGAGAATACGCAAGAAATAGAAAAAACTTTGGAAAATTCAGATTGTTTTTGATTCAAGGTGAATCGGGTTCTTGCATTTTTATTTTATTTTATTTATATATATTTTATTTTCTTTTGCGTTTTTATTTTTTTAAAAAAGAAATAACAAAAAAACTTACCTCATTCGCCGAGGACGCCGGACCGGTGGCCATCTCCGTCGTGGTCGGAGCGCCGGCGTGGGCCGAGGGATGGCGCGATGACGCTAGGGGCGAAACCCTAGCAGAGCACCAGAGGACCTTTGAGTGTTTTTTTTTCTTTTACTCTGTTTCAAATGTTTTTTTAAGGGAAAATATTGTGTTAAATAACATTCAAAACGGCGCTGTTTTCCCAGGCCTGACCCGCGCGGTGACCCGACTCGAACGGAAGGATCCGCGCGCTCTGACGTCAGGTGGGATATTTGCGGGTCCAGTCCTTCCTCCTTTGTTTTGATTTTAAATGCGGTATTGCGCGCATTTGCAATTTTGCCACAGAAATTTAGCGCCTGTTTCGATTTGGTCCACCATCCAGGACTGCGGATTGCGTTGAAACGGCGCCGTGGGATCAATGGGCATATTGCCTTTTTGATCCTCCACTGTTACGCGCGTATTCAAGTGGCCCCTTTTTAAAAAAAAATTATTTTAAATTCATCCCTTAAAATTTTTTTAATCATTTATTAGTCATTTTGTTTTAGTTTTGCTATTATTCTTATACATATACATTTTTTACTTTTTATATACTTATTATATATATGTTTCATTATTATTTGGTTTTCATTTTTTTATTTTATAAATATATATACATACATTTTTAAAAAAAAAATTCATAAAATACAAATATATATATGCATATATTTATACATACATTTTCCTTATATCCTTATTTTATTTTCTTTTTTATATACCTTATATTATATATATATATGCACTTATACATGTTATTCTGTAAATATATATACATATGCATTTTTTTATTTTGAATACATATTTGCTGTTTGTTTTATTGGATATATTTTATTCCTTCTATTTGCATGTATATTGGTATATGTGTTAGATATGTGTAAACACATGTTTGCAGCTTTATTGTTATATTGTATTTGTATATATATTTGTAAATATTTATGTATATATGCTTTAAATTAAAGGACCTGTATCATATTGTATATTAACTTTTAACATACTCTTTTGAAAATATATTTTGGTTTTTAACTATGCATCAAAGTTATTTTCTTGACTTAAAGGTTTTTTTTGAATAAAAATATTATTTGAGGTTTGGGATTTTCGAGGGAAATTGAGCCCTAACGTATTGTGTTCTGATTTTCTTTGTCAATCCTAGATGATCGAGAATATTTTCATTCAAAATGCATAAAAATCATTTTTGGGAACTTAACTTGTTGTGCCCTAACGTATTGGGTGTGGCATGTTACTTTCTTGAAATGAAGATTTTCGTATAAAATAAAAGTGATATTCAGAGTTCGGGGATTATGAGGAATTGTACCCTAACGTATTGGGACTCGATTTCTTTACATGACTTGAACAATTGATTATCCTTTTGCAAATTTCATCATTCAAACTTATTTTAAAATCTTTTTTTAAACTTTCGACACTAAGACATCTAATAATCAATTTGGTACCGATTTTGGGCGTTACGAGGGTGCTAACCCTTCCTCGTGCGTAACTGACTCCCGAACCTGTTTTCTTAAAATTCGCAGACCAAAATAATTTTTAAGGTGGGCCGGTCACACCTTAATAAAGGATCGGTGGCGACTCCAGTTTTATTTTTAAAAGTCGACAACCAAATTTTTGTTTTCAAAAAACGGTTTCGACAATATTTATATCGAGTTGATTATAATTTTAATTTATTTAGTAATTTGCGGTTACAATTGTACTTATAAACTCCTAAAAAATGTTGATTTTCTTTTTTTTTTCTAATATGTAATTGAAGGCATTGATGAAAATAAAATCGATTTGTTACTAATATAACCTCAACTGCATCAAATAAAAATATAATAAACATAAATAATTGAAAGAAGATGATATTTTTTTTGCATTGACCAACACAAATTCAAACATTAGACAAAAATTAAAATTAAAATAAGATATAACACATTAAAACGAATATATAAAAGATTATTTGATGCAAAATATTACTATTAATTTTTTTCAATAAGTGTACGAAAAGTTAAGTACTAAATTTAAGTTATAAAATATACAATTTTAAACTAGTAACTGAATATAATTAATTTTTTTTATAAAAACTAATATAGTTTTAAATGAAATAAAAATAAAATAAAATTTAAGTTATAAGTATTTTTAATTTGTGTTTAAAAATTTAAGTTGCTAAAAATATTAAATTGGAAAAGATGCACGGATATGACAAGAACAATTAAAAAATTAAATTAAATTAAATTAGAAAATCCCGTTATAAAATATGTACGATACGAAAAAAAACGATTTTATTAACAAACGTTGTTTTCACTCTCAAAGTCAGTCTGAGGATACATCTAATTTAACTCTCTCGATTACTAATTCCGTTCTACTCGCTTTGTTTAGCCGACGTTTGTCCATTTCTGCACCTTTCGAGGTCAACACAACTTTGTTACATTTGACGGACACAGATGTCTGTTAATTAAAGCGAGTAGTGAATTATTTAACAGACATCACTTACAGTACTAACATACTTCGGCTCCATGTTTTTGGGTTAGAAAACCACTTCTGGGTTTCCATTTAGAGTATAAATACAAGATTTTCCTCTTTCACTTGCAAAGGAAAAAGAAGATTTGAGTCTCTGGATATCATTCACCTTTCATCCATCATTATTAGCTTCAAACAAGTAAGCTTTTTTATCTTCTTTTCTCTTTCTTTTTAATTTCTATTGCAAATCATGTATGTTATCTGTTTACGCATCTTTGGTGATGGATGGAGTGAGAGAGATGGTAAATTCGAGAAACATAAAACAAGATTAAATGTTTGAATACGGTTGCTAGAAGGGTGACGATACAGCTTGTTGCTTACTTAAAAGCATCGGAAAGGAGTATAAGCTCCGGCATCTCAAATTCACGTCTGTCTTGCAACAACTTGAGAACCTCCAAACAATCTCTCAGCTCGATCCATGCGTAAACAACCTCAAAACAGGATGGCACCCATGCTTACCACTTAATATGTGTATATATTTTATGAATTTGCTGAGAATTTCTCTTCTTGATCGATGCAGGCAAAGAGAAGCAAAAAGGGGGAAAACCCTAATTTTCTTTTTTTTCTTTTTATATTTTATTTAAAGGGAAGAAAATTAAGGGGGTTATAATGGGAAGAGGGAAAATAGAGATAAAAAAGATAGAGAAATCATCAAGCAGGCAAGTGACCTTCTCAAAGAGAAGAAATGGACTATTGAAGAAAGCTAAAGAGTTAGCCATCCTTTGCGATGCTGAAGTTGGGTTGATTATCTTCTCCAGCACCTCCAAGCTTCATCATTTTGCCAGCTCTAGGTCAGTTCCTTCTCTTTTTCTTTTTTAATTAGGAAGAAATCACTTACAGAATTAACATACTCTCATTAACTTTATTTATGATAAAAATAATCAATTATTTTTAATTTACTTAAAATTTGACACAAATAAAACATGAAATAGTATCCTTAAATTTTCATTGCTCGTGTAAGATCAATTCTAGACTATTACTGTAAGTGAATCCTTCTATATATCAGTGAGGACGACTCCGTACATTATTAATAAATGGTACGAAGTTGACATTAATAAATAATATAACTTTGTAAATCTCCTTAAAAATGAAATAAGAATAACTTTATTTATAGGTGATTATATAAATGTGTATGTATGTATTTGTCAAGATTTATACATATTCAAGATGATGCCTTCATTATAATATATATATATATAATTATACTCACAATGATACATTAAATATGAAAACACAGAACAGGTTTTTAGTGACGCTTTTTTTTAGAGTCAAAATTTGGATTATAGCACAAAATTTATTATTATTTGTTTCTTAAAAACATTTAATATATTTTTTAAAAATATTTAAATGATCTCTTTTAATATTATATTAATAGTTATACGATTAATTGCGTTAAAAAATAATAAGGCGAATTACACTTCCTTTGAATGAATGGTGTGTTTCTCTTTATTGAAATTAAAAATAACAATGGTGATAAGATTGGATATTATAGTAGTGATATTAAAAATAGCGATGGGGCATGTGTTTGGATTTAAACTCAGTTTTAGCAGTGAAGCGAAAATAGAAAATAGTTATTAAGGACATTAGATTAGAAATTATATATGATAGATTTTTTAAATTATTTTATTTTATAAAATTTAATTATATGAATTTGTGATTTTATTTAGTAAACTATTAATATGTATCACAATGTTTTTATATTACTTAAATTATTTATTATTTTAAATGATAAACAATTTTAATGAGTAAGAAATTATACAAATTCACGATAAATAAAAAAGATAATTATATTAACTTAATAAACAAATTTAATAATAATAATTAAAAATTATTGGTTGAAAACACTTTCCAGTTTCCACCTACACCAAACAAATAATAACGATTCCTTTTTTTTTTCTTTAACCTTCATCATATATGTTTTCTGTTTCATGTAAAATAATAATAATAACATTAGAATATTATATTACTTCATTATTAATTAAAATGATCTTTCATATCTTTCCAGTGTTATTGTCGTTCAAATATGAGTCGATATTTTATCTTCAGTCCCTGATCTAACCGGTTCAAAGTCATTCTTTGGATTAGTACCCCTATCAATTTTCAGTCTAACTGGTCGATTCATTCTGATTCAAACATTATTTTTTTTATACAATATTAAAGTAGGGGATTGAGATCACACAATTTGAACTAATATCTTATTTATTTATGAAATAATATCTAATGCGCTATCAATACATGAATTTCATGCATATTAGTAAATAACAACATATCACATTATACTTAGGTAAAACAAAAAATAACAGAAGACTTATAAATAAATATTAATAACTTTATTTAAACATAATTAATTATTAATTATAATTATTACAATAATTCTTATTTTGGATTTAGAATTTATGGTTTGTATCAAATTTATGATTTCAAATTTATATTTAAATAAATTTATTAGTATTTATCTGCCACTTATTAGAAAAAAAGTATTAAAGCATGTCTTATATCAGCATGAACTCTGTCATAGAACGTTACAACAAGTATAAAGAGGAAAATCATCATCAACTACTTGATCCTGCTTCTGAATTAAAGGTAATTATTTCTCCACCACCTGCTTATGTATTTTCTCCATAAATTTTCCTTCATTTTCCCCCTTTTTTGTTCAAAATGTATGTATGGCATTTGTTGCTATCTTTTTCCCCTGTCGGTTGGTTTTCCATAGTTACAAGACATGCAAATTAACTTAATGCTATATATTAAAGCTCTCAAATGAAGTCTAAATTTCAGATCTGTCAATTCTAAATCGAACTTAAAAATTCAATTTGATTAATTCAAATTTAAATTTGATTTAATTATAAAAATTCAATAATTCGAATTCGAAAGAACTTAAACAGATAACTTAGAAATTAAAATAATCCCATCTAAAAAATTTAAACCCGAAATCAACATAAAAATTTAAAACCTGAATTAGTTAACCAATTCAAATAGAGATTGATGTCCCAACTTTTGTGAGACATACTTCCAATTTTTCGTCTTTTTGTGATGTTAGTTTACTATAAAATGCTTCACATTCTTATTTAATATATGACTTTGTGCTTGATAGTTTTGGAAGAAGGAGGTAGCAAGCTTGAGGCAACAACTAAATGACTTGCAAGAATGCCAAAGGTACTCAACATCCCATTATTCATACATAACTTTTGCAGTGCATTGGACGGAAAATTTTAAAGAAATTTATTGTGTCATAGGTAACATTTTCTGCATAATCCGTAGGTCAATATGTAGTTTAGTCTTTGAGTTTGTCTAAATTCTTTTCTTTTTTTTTACTTAGTATCTAAACTTATATTCCGTCCCACATTGTCCACAATTAGTTAATCTTGTTAAAATTTTAATGGTTAACATGTAGTTTACCCCCTGAACTTGTCTAAAGTACCTAGTTGTTACTTGAACTTTTCAAAAATTTATATTTTTAAAAATTTATATTTAAATTTTTTTTTAAATTTATTTTTAATTTATGTCCACCACATGTCATACTGAGAGGTTGTCATGTGTCACTATAATATTAGTTATCAGTGCCACATCAGCAAAAAGTAACAGTGTTAGTGTAGAGGTATCAACTTGAGTGACGAAATAAAAGTTCAAATATCAACTAAATTCAAATACTAACTAAATACTTTTAAATAAGTTTAAGGGATAAACTACATATTAATATTCCTAAATAAGTTCATGAAATAAACTACATATTAGTCCTAAATTGAACTCACCATGTGTAAAACTTGAGCATATTTATATATTTTTTATCACTTAATTTAGCATCAGTTTTACTGTTAGGTCACAAAACTTCAATTCCATTGAATTACATCACCAAAAATTAAGTCATTTATGCTACCCTCAATAAGTTCGCTTGTGAATATTAACAAGTTTTAGGTATAGTGATAAAATATTTTGTATTTTCAAGAAAAAATATAAGTTTAAATTTTAGAGATAACATTGTTATGAGAAGCAACTACAAACCCGAACATGAATTGAGAATTTTTTTTTTTTAAAATTGTAAATTAACATGAAATATGTTTAAAAAGTAAGTTATGCATGTTGAGACAAATTTATATTAAAATTATGTAAAAGGATTAGCATATGTAATCTAATTTATTAATAATAGTTCAGTTATTTAATTTGATAAAATTAAAATATGGGTAAACATGTCACTAAACTATTGGTAAGTTTACATTTTGTTCACTTAATTTAAAAAAGTTACAAAATGGTCACTAAATTACTCGCAAGTTTTCATTCAAGTCATCAAACTATTCGAAAGTTTTTATTTAAGTAACTGGATTGTTAAGTTTCTTTTCTTTTCTTTTTTAAATTTGGCTATCAAGATCCAAGCAACGATTCGACGATTGGTACGGTGAATCAATACCAACATAATTTAGATCCAAGTCGATTTGATAGTTAATGTCGAAGATTGAAGAAGAAAGTTATTTGAATTTTGGTTCACTGATTTATGACATTCAAAGTTGTTCCATGAAAAAAAAAGAACTATAAAAGAGGAGAGGTTTTGATTGGTGTAAGCAATGTGGATAGAAAATGTCATACAACAACAGTTTTAACATCTCAATAACTTAAATGAAAACTTTTGAATAGTTTAGTGCCTATTTTGTAACTTTTTTTTTAGTGACCAAAATGTAAATTTATCAATAATTTAGTAACCTTGGGTGCAATTAACCCCTAAAATACTAGCTAGGCCTTACATTAAAATTAATTTTAAATTCAGTAAGCTAATAAACACACCATTAAGACAAGGAAGTTAAGGCTGGAAAGCATATAAAAGAATATTCTTAATATGTACACCTTTAATCTTTACAAAAAATTGTGATTTAGTTTTTATATCTTAATTTAACATAATTTGTTACTTCTTTTATAATTTTAAGTATCTGACGTGTATATCCGATCAATTTAGTTAAAATAATTGAAATTTTGAATTAACTGAACTAACCTCATACTTTAACCGATTTACTGATTAATTGTCTAATTCACCTAATAAAACCAAGTTAACATCTATTAATTTAGTTGGTTAAATCGTTTTTTCCTCTTATTTTCTTCCAAGTATTAAAAATATAAGATGAAATTTTAATTTTGGTTAAAATTTTATAATATTATATATTGTAAGTATATATATTTTATAAAAATAAAAATAAAAAGATATAGATCATATGAAAATTCATAACTAGAGGTGTTCATGGGTCAGGCCTAAATATGATATTAATATATTTTATGCTTGTCTAAGCTTAGTTCGGCCCAAAATATGAGCTTAAAATTTTCTCCAAACTCGCCCATATTTATAAAAGATTAACCCAAACCCATCTTATACCCGCTCATATTATTTTTTTATATTTTAAAAATATTTATATTATATATTATATTAATATTTAATAATTTTATATATTTTTTATTTATTGAAATTTTTATATACTCATCTTAACATTATTTTAATGTTTACATTAGAATAGTATTATATATTTTGTATAGGTTAATTTTTTTCATGTGTTCTAAATTACACAATATAAAGTATTATAAACTTAAAAATGGGTCGAGTTAGACTCGGGCCTTGAATGTTCAAACCCGAGACCAACCCATATTTTAAACGGACCTAATTTTTTATCCAAGCTTATTTTTCGGGCTTAATATTTTAACCCAAATCCTCTTAAATTTTGAACTGACGTTCGAGTCTAAACGAGTAGCTCAATCCATGAACAGGTCTATTCATAACAAATGACTACTCTATTTTAACCACCTATAGAATCAAATCAACTGTCATAACTGACTTCATCGAATCGATTAACTTAACCTATTTTGAATACTGTAGGCAGTTGATGGGGAAAGAGCTATCCGGTTTAAGCTTCAAAGATCTACAGGGCCTAGAAAACCAACTTCAAATGAGTTTGAAAAGGGTTCGCATGAGAAAGGTAAAATTAGCTTTAAAACCAAGATGAAATTTGCATTTACAACTTTCAAGGATTCAATATTAATTTTTCTTTGCAATTTGCTATATTATTGTTGTGTCATAGGACCAAATTCTGACAAATCAAATCGATGAACTAAACCGCAAGGTTAGAAAAGGTTTTGCTGCATTTTCTTTTCTGTTGATTTTCACATGTAGTGATTTTCTTGGGTCCAGTTATGATTTTAGTCTTTTTATTATACTGCAATTCTGGATTTAATCATGACATGATTCGGTCATTTTATTTTTATATAATGTTATTAGTAAGTTCAGATTCAAAACAACATTTGTTGATGACTTAAAATTTTCTTTTGTTATCAGATCAGAATGGCGTGAAAATTCAGTCAAACATAATTATCAATTCGAACTTGCTAATAATATTATAAGAGTTTCAACTATTACATGACAAAACCACTTTTAAACAGGGTGTGTTTTTGTTTTTGTTTTTGTTGAGTTTAACAACTTTCATTTATTGAAATTGCAGGGACACCACATTCATCAAGAGAATCTAGAAGTACACAAGAAGCTAGACCTTATTTGCCATGAAAATACTGAACTTCAAAAGAAGGTACTCACTATATATATATATATATGATAAATATGGATTGGTCCGCTTAAATTTATATTTTTCAACTAATTTGATGGGGTTAGGTTTACTGTTTATAAATAATTAAAAAATATATTTTCATGAATTTATAAATAATAAAATAACTTTTTAGGTGAATTTAGATGAGTAGAGATCGAGTTCAGATCTAAAAAATATTTGGAACTCGTTGATCGTGTTCGACCCACGAATACCTCTATTGAGAAATGTACTAAGCAACACAAATATTTGGGGGTGACACAGGTTAATGGAAATGGAACAGAAGAAGCAAATGAAGGCAGCAAAAGCTTATCCCACAGTTATGGTTTCAACAATGGATATGATTATTTGCAAGCACCTGTTGTTGATCTCCGGTTAAGCCAGCCTCAACAACTTCCCGACGCTGATACATCAAATTTGAAAACTAGGTAAACTTTTATGGAATGAGCTTCAATTACTCGTTTATAATAGATTTACTCTCTTTCACTTATAATTTGATTGCTTTTAGTCTCTCATTATTTAAAATATAATTTTCAAGCACATACCTCTATCAAATAATTTGACATGACTTTTTTTAAAAGGAGAGATAAATATGCGATGGTGTAACATATACATCTTGGCATTTTTATACAATTAGAAAAATATTTCATGTCATTATATATTTTAAAAAAAAAATTAATTTATGATTTAACCTTCCAACTATATATATTTTATTATTTTGGTATTTAAGTTTTCCTTTTCATATTTTGGTAGTTGTACTATCATTTTCATCTTATTTTACCCCAAAAAATTTACCTAGATACAATAATAATGTGCTACATGCCACATTTTTATTGACAACTTTTTTGTTTTGGGATAAATTGAAACTGAAAATGATAATTCATTTATCAAAATGGAACTAAAAAAAAGTTTAAGTATCAAAGTGGAAATATGAGTATAATTCAAAGGTTATATATATATATATATATATATATATATATTAGACGGAAATTAATTAAAACAATTGATCTCAAGACAAAAATAAAATAGAGAGACTGAAAGTTATCTAATTATAGTAGATAGATTAAATCCACCGAAAATGTATGGTACAAAGACTTCATCATATACAGATCGACCTAAGAACTAAGCAAGAAAGCAAAGCATTTCAACATCCAACCCTAAGAACAGCAAACTTAGGGTGGACATCCCATGGCTGTAAGCTTCAGTACGTATGGGTGAACTTCTTCATATTCCAAGTTATGAATTACTGTTTTATAATATGCAAATTTAGGTAATAATGAGAACGACTGATGTTACTCAGCTCTGCCATGGAGACGAAATTGGTATTCACTGCAAATAGCATTTGCTTTACTGTTGAGGGTGATGAAAATAATGTCAAATACGAAGGGTTTATGACTAAATATTTCATTTTCATTGGCATTAATTTGTGTTGATACCAAATATGGATTGAGGAGAAACGCAGTTGGCTCATATAATTGTGTTGTACTACAAGACTACATTAAGTTTAATTCTCGGAAAAGAATCTCTTTACAATGTAATTTAATAGTACAATATATATCACTACAATTGTACCCTATAAAATATTAAAAGAAAAATAAAATGATAATAAAATTCCAGGAATTCAGCGAGGTTTGACAAATTACTCCTCCGTCACTATCAAATATATTTCACTGCAAAAGATACAAGTGAAAACTAACAAATCACATGGACTGTTCTTTTGGGCCCAATATTTTTTACTTCAAAATCATCATGTTGAAGCCCAAATGGATTGGGTCCATAAAATCTGCGATCCAAACTTACATCATCGGCCAACAAATAAAAAAACTCCAGCCCCTTTATGCCTCTATACATGCTCCCCATTCCTTTATTCTAAAGAATTTATTCATTTCTATTTCTCGATTTTAAAAATTTGAGTATAATTGTTGATATCGATTAAATTATTTTGTTATGTTCATTATTATGATATTTTAATTTTTTTTAAAATGTTCATTTGATAGTTTGTAACAAAAATATAACATTGTAATGGACTTAAATTTAACTAAGAATTTTAACAGTATTAATAATTTTTAAAATTCCGAGTAAAATATCTAAAATAACTAAAGATATTATATAAATTAAAGTATTATATTATGTCAAAAACTAAAATATAAAAATTAAATCAAGTATATTGTAAAGAAAAAAAACTAAAATTTTATCATTATTATATAATTTTTTAAGAAAAAGTAAAAAGGTTGGACATATGTCATGTAAGGAATGCTTATGCATTTATATATATATATATATAGTAGTATAGATTTTATATTTTATTTTTATATGTTGCATTTTTAGGGGATGTGATTGCTATAATAATTCATAATTTGATTTAACATTTATATTTAATGTAGATTAAAAGAACATTTCATTAATTCTTTTCATTTTTTGAAATACGTATTTAAAGTTGTCCACAACTTACAAATTGATTTATTATTTGTTTTCAAACTACTTAAGAAAATATATTAAAATAGAAAATATTATTTTTTAGTTTTTTATTTCTAAATATTATATACTTGCGTGAAAAATGTATCTTATTAATTTATATTTTATTTTAAATGATGTATTTAAATAATTAATTCTATGCGAAGTGTGGATCAAAAACTATACTAGTTATTATAAATAAATATTACATGTGAAAATATAAAACTATCATATTTATATATTTTGTTAGTTATTATTCCATAGATTATAATTTATGTATCCCGCTATATATACTCTATCACTAAAAAAGAAGGGTTAACATATAGTTTGTCTCTTGAACTTGTCGAAAACTATTTAATTGGTACATTAACTTATTTTAGACCTAGTTGGCACCTGAGCTTGTATTTCACCGCTCAGGTTAGTACCTCAATGCTAACAGCATTAGTTTTTGTTGACATGGCACTGATAGCTAATCTGATTGTAGTACATGACAACCTCTCTATATGCCATGTGGCGAACATAAATTAAAAAACTTTAAATATATATATAAATTAATAAAAAGTATACTTTTTTCACATCAAGAATGAATTTGTGTAACACACCAAAATATAGAGGTTTAATTGTAAAGAATGACCAAATAAATGATTAGGCTTGATGGTTAAGTGTTTAGTGTATTCTTTAGAGATCCTAGGTTTAAGTTGCACTTCTCTCAATTCTTTTCTTTATTTTTCAGCAACCTATGATCAAAATCATACTTGAATATATATATATATATATTAAATGGAGTATAAAACAATTAAAAGTGAGAAGTAACTCAAATGATTAAGCCTGTACATTTTCCCCTTGCTTTCCCAAGTTCAAGTCACGCCACCCTCATTTTTTTTCCCTTTTAATTTCGGCAATATGGGTAATTTACCATGCAACCCCTCCAAAACATGTTAAATCTATCTATTTAATCCCTTTTCCTAGTCATAATAGAATTTTGTTTCCCTTTCCAACCTACAGAGAATTGTTTCCCCCTAATCTTTATATTTCCTTCTATTTTCTTTTCTTCCCTTTACTTTCCATAATAATTTTCTCCATTGCTTATAATTATTTCGTTTCTCAAATCAAATCACCCTCATTCCGTCGTGTTTTTATCAATTTAGCAAATCGCCCTCAATTTCTGTAACAACCCGATTTAGACCCTAGTCGGACAGTGATTTCGGGACCACAAATCCTAGTCAGAAAAATATTTTAATATTATTTTCCGTGCTTATAGTATGTGAAGTGATATGTGTAAATTTTTTGTGATTTAATCCATTTGCGTGCTTAATTCGTGAAAAGGGCTAAATCACATAAAAAGTAAAAGTGGCATTTTCATTGTTAATATGCTAATTTGTTATGATTTAATTTATGAGGTTAGTGGACATTTATATCCATGATTTAAGTAATTTATATTAATATATCCTTAAGGTTAAAGTAGTAATTCATTAAATCAAAATGAATAAAGTAAATAAAACCAAAATGCTCATCATTTCCAAGTGTTCTTCCATCGAAACTAGAAAGAAAATAAGGGTTTTAAAGCTTTCATTCATTCGGCCTTATTCAAGCTTAATCAGGGCATGTTTTTGTTTCGGTTTTTGATAATTTCTACGTTTTTGTGATCGTTGCTTTGTGTTTTAGCTAACCCATGCTTTAATTTTTGAAAGTGTTGATCATTTTGAAAGTTTCCATTGATGAACGCATGTGTTTTTGGATATTTGATGATGAACTATGAAAGCTTAGTGATAGATATCTAAGTTTTGTAAAGTGATTTTTGATGAAAATATTAGTTAGGGATTAAATTGAGAAAATGTGAAATGTGGTGGTTAAAAGTGTGAAATAAATGAAAATATGGGCTGCTAGGAAGCTATAAAAAATTCGGCTAGCATGGGTTGTCTCTAAATTTCATGAATTTATAATTTTATGAAATAAAGACTAAATTGTGAAAAATGTGAATTTTAGGGGCTAAAGTGTAAATTTCCCTAATTATGTGTTTATAGCTTGAATTGAATAAAATTTGATATTAAATAGCTAAATTTGAATTATTTAGATCAAGAACAAAAGAAAACGAAATTAGAACGGGGAAAGTCGAAAGTGGTCGAGTAGTCGATTCCATCCGTTTGTCTTCGTCCGAGGTAAGTTCATAGTAATTAATTGTTGTTAAATCCATATATAAATGTATTTAATTGTGCCAAATTGAATTATTATAATTATATATGTGTATGTCAATTTGATTTAAGTGTGGGAGAAGTGATTATGAGCTTGAATCGATGGATTTACGATGCCCGAAAGCCCTGTATGAACCATAGGAATAATGGGGATATATATATGTCATGACATAAAATTTTGATATGATTTATCGTGTAAGACCACGTCTGGGACGTTAGCATGGATTTGAGATTTACGTGTAAGACCCTGTTTGGGATAGTGGCATCAATGTTTGATTACATGTAAGACCACGTCTGGGACGTTGGCATTGTACGAGCTTTCCAAGTTATTCTAATATCCTTATTGACTCCGAATGGTTCAACGGGCAATATTAAGAAATGAATGATTATGCAATAAATGTATCCGATTCAGGTACGTTAGGTTTGTTAATATAATTCGGAAATGAAAAGTGAGTATAATTTAAATGACTATATTGAATTACATGACAATGTATGATGCCTATGTAGTAAGTGAATATATATATTTGAAATGGTTGGTATTCGGCTTATTTGAATTGAATTGTTAACAATCTCAAAATGATTTATTTTCTATGACTTACTAAGCTTTTTAAGCTTACTTTGTGTGTTCACTCAGTGTTTTATAAATTTTGGAAGCTAGTTACGAGCTCGAGGATTGTCGAGGAAATCCATCACACTACCGAACACTATTTTGGTATTTTGAAAGCTTGAAACTTAGAATATATGGCATGTATAGGCTAACACTTGTTTTGGTTGGTCTTGTATATATTTAGCCATGCGAAAATGGCTCAATCTTTATCCTAATGATCTAATGCTTAAGTAATTTTGGTCATGATATATGCGTGTGGTAATCTTGATATATAAATGTGTTTTGAATGTTAATGATGTTCATGTTAATGCATTTTCGGTCATGGTATAGATTATGTGGCTTATGATTTGTTCACTTTAGTATTTGCTTATTACTTGAGCTTATTATGGAAAAAAAATGTCCTATTGTATATATGCTTGTGATGTTTTGAAATATAATTCGGTATTAGACAATGAATAGCTTGGCCTATATTCGGCTATGAAAATAGCTCACTTTAAAGGTGTGTTTATGGTACATGAAACATAGGTTAAATTATGGTTATGTTATTTGGTAGTTTGGTTTGGTCTTATGAGTTTGAATTCAAGAACCGAATATATAAATAATGAAATGGTTGAACATATGTTATTTGGTTGATTTTAGTTTATGTGAATTTGGGATACTATTGATATGTTCATTGTGGCTTAGTTATTTGGATTCGGTTTGTGGTGTCAAATATATACAAATATTATATTTGAATGTTTAGTCATGTAAGTTCGGATGTTAAATGATAAGTATTGAATATGTTTCATGATTGTTTTAGTAATTATTTTGGTACAGATCTAAATGGTAAGTGATGATTATGATTTAAGTATGTTTTGGGTAGCTTAAATGGATAGATTGAAAGTATCAAGTTAATGTGAAATTTTAAAAAAATGGGCATGCGCATATGTGTACTTGTAAATTCCGTTTTGATATGTGGTTTTTGCTTTTAGGGAAAGATGCGTATTATACATATACATATACATCCATAATATGTTCGGCCAGGTTGCATTGTTACTAAAGTTGCATATGAGATTGCATAATAATTATAGTAATTTAGTTCGAATGAATTTAGTGTTTGCGTGTACAGAGGTTATGCAAGGTTATGTTGATATTTAACTAATGAAATAAACGAAGGCCATTAATATTAAGGTTATGTGGTTTGGACATTAAACTGTATTAAATACATGAAATTTGGTTTTGTTGCATATTAGTTAAATTCGAATATGTGGTTATATAGATTATACTAATAAGGTTGAAATTTGAAGCATAGTTTGTATATGTGTCATAAGTAATAAATTATGACAAGTTTTATCTGGTTACGTGTTCCATGTGTATAAAAATGATAAATGACTACTGATCTGTATTTTGTCTGGTAATGCCTTGTAACCCTAATTCGGCGACGGATACGGGTTAGAGGTGTTACAATTTCATCCCTAATTTTGGCCAAGATTCAGTAAGTTTAAATCAAATATCGATAATCAATTCTAAATTCTCATAGAATTTGCATCCGATATTAATCTTTCATTCGAATAAATGGATCTTTTATGAATCTTGCTAGAATTCCCGGTAATCTTGATAAATCTTTAAAATCGTTATTAATTCTAGCATAAATGTTGTTTGAAGGACTCGATTTAGGCACCCCAGACCAGATTCGAACGCGAGGATCATCGCTCGAGATCCTGGTGACAGGTGTGTGTTCTTTTACAAGCTAATCGGGACAAACCGTGCCAGCCACACAGGCATGTGGACCACCCGGCCCCTCACATGGTCATGTTCCCCCTAAACCCCTAAAAATTCAATTTTCACACGGCCTCAGTCTGTTACACGACCCAACCACACGACTGTGTACCCCTCCTCCACACAGTCCAAGGCTTTCCACATGGTCTGGTCATATGGCCGCATGTCAACCTATTTTTTAGATTTTACAAGTTTTCCCCTATTTTTCAAAATTTACATTTTTGTCTAGGATTTTATGATTTGTTCAATTTAGCCCCTGAATGATTTCTGAACTATTTTTAGTGTTTTATTTTTTATTCAATTAAACCCCTAATAATACGAATAATACTAGAATCCATGATCTAATTGACTAAACTAATGTTATGTGAATATTTATATGAAATACACGTCTATTATATCTGTATTTGTGATTGTGCGTACAACATGTCTTATGATACCGATAAACCAAACACTTAATAAGCATGACTTTTGGCTACTAAGTTGATTTATTATAAGCATATTATTTGTTATTGTATTGAAATGTTATAAGCATATTGATTGCTACCGTATTGTTCTGTTGAAAGCATAATTAAATGCTACTGTATTGATCTGTTTGAGCTTGCCATATTGCATTGCATGGGGTGGGATGATGCGAACGGAGGAAGTTGAGTGGTTTATCTGCACTGTTGAGTGGTTTATCCACACCGTATTAGCAGCTTTAATCTGCAAACATGTTGTGCATCCACAACCTTGTGACAACTTGTCTGCAAAAACTTTTTATCAAAAAATCTGGTGGTTCCTCCACCTTTTTTACTAGTGGTTTATCTACAATGAGTGGTTCGTCTACAACGATGAGTGGTGTTATCCACAACGTGGTGTAAAGGTAGAGGAGTTCTGGGGAACTCCTATTGTGGTATGTAGCGGTGGGGTAGGACCCTTTTTTGATAAATTAAAATTGCATTGCATTTATAAGCATTTGCATGGCAGTGAATACCGAGAAATTATGATAATGAGTTAATCTGAAACACTGAAATTTTGAGTTGCTATTCAATTTATGTTTATCTTTTGAGTTAATATTCTGTATGTTTTGTCTATTGTTTCCACTGATTTTTTTGTGATGAAACTCACATTGAGCTTCATAGCTCACTCCCTTTTTATTTCTATATTTACAAATAGCCCACCAAGTTACGACGTGGACTTGGCATACAGAGGGCTCGACTCGGATTGACCGTTCTATCATAAGAAAAATTTGAAATTACTATTTGACATTTTTATTATTCCAAGACTATATCGTTTTATTTTGAACTGTAACTTGGGACTTAGGTTGGTTTTAATTAGCATGCATATCTTTTAAATTGTTTTTAAAAAATATATTGAATTATGGATTATAATCAAATATGCATGAAATATAGATTTTATTAAAACTAAGTTAAAAATCACTTTTCCGCTGCAAGATTATAAATAAATTTTGCCTAATAAATAAACTAGAAATTAGCTAAGTTTTTCAATGATAATCATTCTTTACAAGAAAGATGTTAAACTAATTGTTTTTTTAACTCATGGATTTTTCTGAAAATAAATTAAGTTTTTTTCTAAAATAAATAAAATTTTAAATTGACTATTTTATAAACCTCGATCGCTACTAGGCCATTTCAGTGGTCGATGTAATCTCCTGAATTCGGGTCTAACGTTTAGGCCGGATTAGAGAGGTTACAATTTGGACAAATGGATTTAGACAAATAGTTGTCCAGATCCATTCTCTTTTTTAATAAGTTTACTTATTTTTAATTTTTATAAATATTAATTTTTTGGTTATTATTATTTTAAAATATATAAAATATAAATCCATAAATATATACATATATACATATGCAAATAAAAATGGGTTAGTATTTGATATATTAGCAGTATGCTTTTTTTATTCCATAAACAACCTTAAAAAATTGTCATGTGTTTCTTTTTTTTTTTAAACATTTATCTTTTAATATTTTACTATACCCTTATTGGACACTTGTCAACCCCTTAGCCCTATTTGTGGAGATACCAAATATTTTTCCATTAGAAATATATAAAAATTTATAGGATGAGTATTTAGTACACTAACAGTGTACTTTTTTTATTCCACAAATAGCCTTAAAAACTTGACATGTATTTATTTTTTTAAATGTTTATTTTTAAGGTGCTCACTGCCCCAGGTGTGGCCTGGGTTTGAGTCGCGGTAGTCGCGTTATTGTTAGAGCTTTGCTCGCCTATTATAATTCATCAAAAAATACTTATTTTTAATATTTTACTATATCTCTATAGGACACTTATCAACTCCTGGCCCTGTTTAAGGAATTTAAAAACTCCACTGATAGTGTATCAAATAATTTCCCAAATTTATAATATATAATATATAAATTAATAAAAACTATAAATTTATAAAAATATATAAACATATACAAGAACTAAAAAACAATCTACAA
The DNA here is from genome assembly GCF_007990345.1 of Gossypium hirsutum. NCBI lineage: Eukaryota > Viridiplantae > Streptophyta > Magnoliopsida > Malvales > Malvaceae > Gossypium > Gossypium hirsutum. The sequence continues at coordinate 5,940,432 of NC_053449.1, read as the reverse complement.
TGAAAGGACATATGGTTGTCCAATTACATTTGTATCTAAATAACCTTCTATTTAGGTTTCATTCTTGACCTAAAAACTTTAGGTTTTTATTAATTTATATATCTTATGATTTTAAAATTTTATATATTTTTTATTTCAAAATAATAATATAAATAAATTAATATTTTATAAAAAAGCATATAAATTTACTAAAAATACATCTAGAATGAATCTAGACAAATGAGTGTTTAGATTCAGATGTATCCGAACAATTATTTGTCCAGGTTAATTCTTGATGTGAAGAAAATATACTTTTTTATTAGGCTTATATGTAAAATAAGCCTTTAATAATGCAAATAAAAAAAATCAATTAAGCCCATATTGTTAACTAAAATAATAAATTAAATCTTCCATTAATGATTTTCATCATTGACGATGTTGACCGTTAAAATAAATTGACGGACGAATCAAATGGTGAGACATGGCAACTTCAGGTTTAATATAATAATTTCCTATAAAAATGATTAAAAATCAAGAAAAATTTAAAAAATATTATAAAAACTAAAAGTATTAAAAATATTAATATTGCTATAAAATTATAAAAACTTATAAATATTATAAAAATATAGAAATCTAATAAATTGAAATAAATTACAAAAAAATTATAAAATTAAAAAAACATATTTAAAATTAAAAAAACATATTATAATTCTTAAAAATAATAAAAAAATATTAAAATTGATAAAAACGTATAAATATTTAAAAATCATAAAAACTTGAATTGGACCAGTTAGCCCAAAATCGACAAGGGCATGAGTCCGAGGAAAGCCATTAGACTGGTTGACTTGGGAACTGAAGAAGTGAACCAATTTTTTACTTTTTAATATTTTTTATGAAACCAAAATTTCATTATCCAACTATTAACATATGTCAGAATGAAATATTCTAACCAAGGTTTTCATAACCTGATTGGTCCACCAGGCTGCTAGTTCGATTGATTTGTCTAGTTAAATTGAATAAAATATTTAAAAAAATTGGCTAATGGCTTTTTTGGCTTTTTTTGGACCAATACCCTCGCCAATTTCAATCTACCGATCTGATCCAGTTCAAGTTTTTATGATTTTTATTTTTTATATCAATTTTAATACTTTTTATAAATTTTTATGATTTTTATAGAATTTTAATATGTTTTTATAAAATTTTAAATATTTTTATTAATTTTATAATTTTTTTAGAATTTGTTAGATTTATTATAATATTTATAATTTTTAATAATATTTATAAATTTGTATCAATTTTCATATTTTTAAATATTTTTTATAATTTTATTTTTTATAATATTTTTATGGGGAAAATATTAAATTAAACCAAAAGTAGACATGAGTCACCATTTGATTGGCCCATAATTTATTTTAACGGTCAATATGGTCAATGACGAAAGCCGTTAACAGAGAGGTTTAATTGATTATTTTAGTTAATGACACGGGCTTAATTGGGTGTAAATTTAATATTGGGACTTAATTGATTTTTTTCTTTTACATTTTCTTAAGGGATATTTTTGACTATAAGTCTATTTATTAATTTATATATTTTTAAAGGTTTTTTTTAAAATTTACATTCGTTATATAACATACTAAAAGACTGTCATGTATCTCCATTAGATTGATTATCAATGTCAAATCAATTAACATAAACTAAAAGTGTTAGTGTAGTAGTATCAGATAAATATTGTTGGACAAATTCAAGAAGAAACTACATATTAACTTTAAAAAAAAACCATAAAACCCGTAAAAGAAAAGTTTGTTGCAAATGCAAAATCTTTCGTCTATTTACGATTTTTATCCTTCAACCTTAATAAAATTGAGAAGTTGATCAAAATTTTGTTTTCATAATCTAAAAAAACGAGAGTTTAATCCAATTAAAAAGCAGTGTTAAACCTTTTTATTAAATTATTAATCAAATCAATAATTTATATTATAAAAAATTAACCAAAATCAACATCACAACAATTTATAGAAAACAAATCAATAAAAATTAATAGTTCAAAATATTTAAACCAACAACCATATTAACTTTTCGATTTTTGTAAAATACAATGTTCAAATTTTGATAAAATAAAATAAATGGACTAATTTCTCAATTTTTATAAAGTAAATTGATGAAATTCATGATTAGACCAATATCTTTTGAGTTACAAACTTGGGGAAATTTTTTTCCATTAAAATTTTAAGGGTAAATTATCAAACTAGTTACTTTTGTTTGTCTCAGGTTACATTTTAGTCACTTATGTTTGAAATGTTACGTTTTAGTCACTTATGTTATTGTGTTGTAACATTTTAGTCACTGAGCATTAATTATCGTTAACGGTGTAACGGTAAGCTGACGTGGAATGTTAAATCATAGTTTTAAACGAAAATTTTAGGTTAAATTATACAAATGGTCCCTATATTTTTTGTTTTGAGCAATTTAATTTTTTTCTTTTATGTTCTTTGAACTTTCTTTTTTCTTTATTTTCCATTTCCCTCCTTCTCCCTCTATTTTTCTCCCTTCTCCATTTCTTTTAACATAGTTTTTCTATGTTTTTCATTTGTTAAAACTAGTCCCTATACTTTTATTTTTTGGAACAATTTATTTTTTTCATTTTTTAATTTCCTTCTTCTTTCCCTTTATTTTTCTCTCTTCTCATATTCTTCATTGCGGAAACATAATCTTTGCCCACCAAATAAACCAAGTCCTTGTTTCTTTCACATGATTCCTAAATTGAATTTCACTAAAAACCGAATATCAATCATTCTTAATCAAATCTCGATTTGAATATAACCTAACTTTGAAACTAAAATTGGATCCAACTAATCAATATAAAAAATCATATCATTAATCAAATCTAAACATAAATTGAATTATTTATATTAAAAAAATTGTTTCCAAACTTTTATAGATTCGTGTAGAGCATTCTTTTCCTTTTCTTTTATTCGCTAACGAATAAAATTAAGCAAACGATAAAATTGATCTAAACCTTCTTGGATATTCAAAAGCAAGCTTGATTAAAAGCTGAGCATGGATGAACGGAAGAGAGAAAGGGGGCATGGAACCAAACTGGTTTCGGTAAAGTTGAGGGTATGTTTCGTATGGTGGTCATTTAAGTCATTGAGGGTGTAGAGCTTGTTTGAAGAATCTGTGAAACAATGTAGTTTTGAGAGGGCGAGAATGTTGTAGGTAAGATAGATAAGGTGGTCGTGGAGATTGATTAGGAGGTTAAGGGAACGGGCTCGAGAAACTTTGTTGAGAGTAGACTGCCATAAGTCACGAATGACGAGGTCTTCGAGTGAGGCGAGCGTGTGGACCAGGTTATTGAAAGATCCAAATTGGTTATTTAAAACGATGATGGATAATGAGAGTTTGTAATTGTGGAGTGAGAATATGTGAAGCAAGTTTATTTTGGTTTCAACTTTCGTCTTTTCTTTTTCATAAACATAAAAAAAGTTTTAACAAATGAAAAATATAAAAAAAAACTTATGTTAAAAGAGATGGAGAAAGGGAGGAAAACAAAGAGAGAAGCAGAAAAGAATGGAAAAAAATGAAAATTAAAAGAACATAAAAGAAAAAGATTACTCAAAACGAAAAAAATATGGGACCAATAGTATATTTTAACCTATTTTTTTTGTTTGAAATGATGATTTAACGTGCCACGTCAGCTTACTGTTACACCGTTAACGACAATTAAAGGCTCAGTGACTAAAATTTTACAATATGCTAATATAAGTGACTAAAACGTAACATTTCAAACATAAGTGACTAAAATGTAACATGAGATAAATAGAAGTGACTATTTTGATAGTTTACCCAAATTATAATCTTTGCCAATATTTAGTTTTGTTCATTATTATTTTCTTTTTTTTGGTAAAAATAAATGTACTTCACACATAAAAAGCCTAAAACTAGAAGAAGAAAAATAAAAGCATGATTGAGTTCCCCGTGAATGTAGGTTCTCTCCCCATTTTTGTCTACTTTCACCTCCTAAATTATCTTTATATCTCATGTTCTTTTCTCTTCTTTTTTGGAAGCAATCTTTCTTTTCCTTATAAATCCAGAAAATTTAACCCAGTTTATTATCCAATTTGCCTATACTAATCACCACTTAAGCAGAATTGTGATTAGTATTGGCAGATTTTATTTTTCTCATTTGCTTGGTTTCAACCTATAGAGGTAAGCAACTTATCTTGTAGTTTTTGGCTAATCAGATTGTGGCTTGCAGGGGCAACAACAGTTGAGATTTCTTGCAAAATTTCTTCCTCTGCTATCACCCTTTTTACATTATTGAAACTTGAGAAGTCTACATTTTAGCGAATGATTTGGAACCCCTCATTGGGTTAAATTGAATAGTTGAATTTGAAATTTCCCAAGTTGTGCAATATATCTTTGTGAGCTTCATTGGTGAAGAGGAAGTTGAATTAGAAGTTATGGATTCAGTTGAGGAAGAAGTACCATCCGGAGGAGAGATGGAGGAATTGGTTAGACCGTCCTCCACAAATGCCCCCGCCTCGGTAAATGAACACCCGACGTCACATTTCTCCGGTATGGTGAGGCAAAAAGCATATGTTTTTGACGGTTTCGGGAATTACTTTAATAAGGATTGGGATCTTGGTGAAGGTGAAGGGAAGGAGTTTTGTTGGTACCATGTAGAACTTCCAAAAGTGAGACAAAAATGTTGTCAATCTGCCCAACACCTTATAGATGTCCTTTGTCCACCTTTAAAGCTCCAAGACATTCTCTCACTCGCTAGCAATGGGCCGTTTTGCGGACATGTGGATGGAGCACTGGTCTTTCGGGTCAATTCACCTGGCCCTATCTCCAGTAGCTTTACGTTTAGACTAGCTGCAAGGATTACCGAGAAATCGGTGATCACCGTGTCTTTGGGACGTGTTCCTCGATTAGGTTTCTCGCCGGTCGGTCAATCACTTCTCTCAGAGATCCCTAGTGTCGAAAATCCGTCGAATTACAAAAGAGGAAGTACTAATCGGAGCGGGATTGTTATTAAAGAACATGTTCTGGAGTTTTTATTAACAATGAACCACTCGGAGGAGGCCGATAATCCGGTTCCCAAATCAATCTCAAACCTCGTAGTTCACGTCATCGACACCCACGTCGATCACCTTGAAGATGTCGTTACTAAACTCGAAATGGAGTTGGAAACTGTGGAGCTTGAGTTGGATAGAGGTAAATTTCATATATCAAAATTAATTCACCCCTTTATTTCTTGCATGTTGAATAACATATTACAATATTATATTTAATGCATTAACAATTTATAAATTCATGCTTCCGTCAATAATAAGGCACCATCTATTAAAAAATTTATATTTTTTTTAATGATTTTGAAAGTTACTCTTTAATTTACAATTTATAAAAATTATATTTTATTATCTAATTCCTTCGCGCAACTGTTGAACATATCTATTTTAGAAGTGAAGATAATGTACTTACTCTCAGGTGGATTTGCTTTAAAGAAAGAGATGCTAGACGATAGGCGATTCCCCAAAATGCATCTAAATTTGCAACGTCTCCTTCAGGTAATTTATCTTCGCCACTTGTTTTTTCAGGTTGGAATTTTTCACGTTGTCTGTTTGTCCAAAATTTAGGTGATTGCACATGGAGAGCAAGTATTTCCCCGAGTGAAGGAAAAATGTTTATCTAAATCATGGTTTCTTAGTAAAGACATAAACTCGCTTGACGAGTTGATCGGACGGTTGAGGAGGTTGAAAGAGAACGTGGGGTTTCTAGCGAATCGGGTTACCGCAATTCAGGCGGGTTTGGACAGTTGGCAGTCGGAGCAAATAAACAAAAAGCTCTATTACCTCTCTTTCCTTTCTATAGTATTCCTTCCTTTATCTGTCATCACCGGAGGTAATGACTTACCATATACAATACCCCTCTGAATTTAGTTAGGGATGGTAACAAGGTCGGGTGAGGTGTTTTTTTCTCACCCTTCCCTTTACCTCATTTCAAATATCATTAGCATTCAAGTCTTTGATTTTGGTTGAATATATTGTTTCAGTGTTTGGAATGAATGTGGGTGGAGTTCCATGGACAATGCAAAATAACCCTGAAGTAAAAGATGGTTTCTTCAAGGTTATGGTTCTTTGTGTAGCGATGTTGCTGCTAGTGTTGCTATGCTTTCTTTTCCCGATACTCTATTCACACGTGATGGCCTGGTATAAGAAGCGTTTTCTCAGACGAACTTGGTCTCATAACCGGAGATCCTGTCGGAGAACCATTGGAATCCAAGAAAGAAGTTGTTGCCCGAGGATTGACTGAGTTAACAAACAAAGTCTCATATTCTCACAAAATTTCTAGACCTCACCCCAACTCAAAGCTCATTTTGACAATAAAAAAAACATTAATTTGTATTCAAACTCACTTAAAACCTAAATTCACCCAAAACCAAAATAACCTCAAACCCAAACCTAAATTATCGAAACTCAAAATTATTAAAATTTTCTTTTTAAAAACTAAGATGAACTTACTTAAATTAATCCCTCTCAAAAGCAATTTAACCCATCCAGTTGACAAGGTCTAGGTATTTTGATGAAATCAACCTTATGCAAAGTGTACCGTCTATATCCACACTTGTTCATATTTAAGCTTTAGAGGCAATGAAAGCACTTTCTGTCTCTAAATCCTTTTGTATGCCATATATTTTTGTTTTGAAAGTTTGGTTGTAAATGGGATTTTGTTACAATTTTATTTCTACAAATAAGATTTGATGTCAATGAAAATTCTTTGTTATTACATCACGAATTTAGTAGATATATTTTAAATTTTATTTATTTTTATTAATCTCATTATAGGTTCTAATTATATTTGTGTTTTTTTTACACAATATTTAGAACTACCCATAGCCTCTCATCAACTCATAAATAGGAAAATAATACGTTTCAGCATACTCAAATCTATATCCTCTTACATTAACAATAATATTCATGCCAATTGAACTAAGAATCAACTTGCTTAAAATTCATTTTTAAATCATCAGTGAATTGATGTAGTTTGTGTTCACTTTCACTTGGTATAAGTGGGCTTTTTTACCTGAATATTGTAAAAAAAATTAAATATGAAAATGGTATGTCAATAGGATTAAATACGACAATGGTATGTCAATAGTGGTGGTGCCTATCTCATAGGCGACACCACTATTTTTTTAAAAAAATATTTTTTATTATTATTTAAAAAAACATATTATTTTATTAGTGGTGCCTATCTCATAAGCAGCAACACATTCGTATAAAAGTTTCGGGTCTAGTATGCGCCCGTGTATAACTATGGAATTGGTATATAGGGGTGGTGCTTATCCAATAGGTGGCACCAGTGACCCCTATCTTATAGGTGGCACCAGTGACCCCTATCTGATAGGGGGTACCAATGAACCAATTTTGGGATCCTGTTTAATGGTCCCGGTGAAGAAGAGAATTAGGCTTAAAAAAAATAGCAGAAGAGAAGGAAGAAGAGAGGGAGAAGAAAGAAAGAAAGAAAGGAGAAGAAAAAACAAGGATAAGGTATTTTTGTTTTTGTTTTTTTAAATAGAATGGATTATGATGAGGATAAATTATTTTGTTAGCATTGTGTAGTTTGTTTATTGTTATTTTTATGTTGTTTTTAATTTATTTTAAAGTTATTTTGTCAGTTACTATTATAAATTATTTGTTTAGTTTACTGTTTATTGTGATTTGTTAGGTTATGAATGTAATTTTTTATTAATTTTTAATTTATTTTAAAGTTATTTTGTTAGTAAGTTTTGTGGTTAGGTTAATTGTTTGTTTAGGGTTTAAGGTTTATTGTGGTTTGTTAGATTATGAATGTAATCTTTTAATATTTTTAATTTATTTGAAAGTTATTTTGTTAGTAACTATTATAAATTAATTATTAGTTAGTGATGACACTAGAGAAAAATAGATAAAAATTGAAAATCGAAAGAAAAAATTATTTTCTGTCATAGATATTGGTAAAAATGACAATAAATCTAATATTGTCTGATGAGATAACAACTTCAGCACAAAGGAGAAAGTTGATAAGAAAATGAGAGAATTGCAAGATTACAGAATGAAACCAGAAGAAGACATCGTTCAACACCTTATTGCCGTAAATCAAAATATGCAAGAAGTATTATGGAAGGGTCATGAACTGATTAGAAAGAATAAAGTGCAATACTTGGCTTTTAGAGGGACATTAATAGAACGGGAGCATCAAATCATTTTAGACCAATTAGAAGACATTAGTACCACGAACCTATTGGAATATAGTTATATACTTCGTGAAGTTTATAATCTCTTATGGAGTAAGGAAAATAGTGAGACAAAGTGTAGGTTTGCAAAAGTTGACTGGAAAGCAAAATGTCTTTGACATGCCATGGATGAATAAATTAGTTGTTAGGAAATTACCAAGATAATTTATAAATTCAATACCCGTTATAAAGATTGAAGAGGAAGAAGATTCTGAGGAATTTCTAAATTAGATTGTAGAAGATGAATTTGAAGAAAATTCAAAATTTAATATAGAGAATTTTTTAGAGGAAGATACAGAATCGGAGATTAAAGAAAACGTAGAAATGATGTTAAATGGTTAAATGTAAAGATAAATGTTAGAGCATAAAAAATGTGAAAAAAAATGAGTAAATATGATTGTACATGTATGAAATGAGAACTGAAAAAGTTTAAGCTTATGAATGAAAAATTTTGCATATTGATATAATTTTGATATCTTTTTATTCAATAAATTTTTTATGTAAGTATTTTTTTTACTATTCGAAATTGTTTTGAGAATTTTTATTTCTTTTTTAACAGATTTAGTATTGAAGATGGATAATCAGTTTTTCATATGTGTTTATTTTGATGGAGTAAATTGACAACAACCGTTGGAGGTATATTTGAATGTCACCAACAAATAGCAATGATATTTAATAAAAATGTCTCGTTTGATGATATGAAGGAAATGATTAGTGTAAAAATTGTTAGATGTTGCAGGAGAAGGATCTCGAAACTTTTCTACAAGTTTCTAGTTTCGATAGATCCCATCAAATTTACCGAAATGGAACTTATAGACGATAAAGACGTGGAGACAATGGTCGTTCTTTATTGTGGGAATCAGAGTGAACAAAATACTCTGATTCAGTTATTTACTGAGTTAGCTGGTATTGAGCCAACTGAAGATCCCACTCCATTAGATGAAGAACATAGAGCTCAAGAGCTGTGTATGGTGGTTTTGGTATCGTACATTGATAGTCAATCGACTGTACCAGGAACCGATATCGATCTTAATGTTGCACTCGAGATTGATATGGTTGGTGATAATGGATATGATAGTAGTGATCCTTTTGATCACGAGGTCGATAGTAATAGTGATCCTGGTGTGGACGAGGTTCCGAATGATATTGACGACGAAGACGTGAATGACGATAGAAACGTTAATGCACTTTAAGTCGGGAACCAGATTCGACGTATTCTGATACACAATAATCCTGGGGCACACATGTCGCTCATAGACCCCAATGCGACGTATGCAGCCGAGTTCCCGGAGTACCCTAATATACTACCTCCTCACCTGCTGGCCGTAGATTCTGATTCTGAGGAGTTGTTTGTGGGCCAGAGATTCGAAAGTAAGGAAGAGTGCGTATTTGTCATTAAGTGGTATAACATAAATATACCAGTGGACTACAAAGTCGTCGTGTCTAAACCGACATTATATATTAGGGAGTGTTGGAGGTTAGTGGAAGGTTGCAATTGGCGGGTACGAGCTACATTTATCCAGAATTCACAAATGTGGGAGATATGAAAATTTGTATGGCCTCACATATGCACTTCAACATGTATAACAGAAGATCATTGGAAACTTGATTTCAAAACTATTTGTACGTGCATCATGCCAATGGTGAAGGACATGCTGACCATTACAGTTTTAGTACTGATTGCCGAAATGCAGTTGCCCACCAAGTTTCAGTACTGATTCTAAAACTATATGTACGTACATCGTGCCAATGGTGAATGACTACAATCAATTGCCCACCAAATAAATATGGTTTTCTCGTATTGGAGTACCACTGTATGTACTCTAACGAGGGTTGCAAATCGAAAAAAATACCCATCCGAGGTCTTCACGCCATCTGGTTGTCCCACACTGCAATATATTGTTAATGCACAACCCTTCAATTATTTTCATGTTTTTCCCTTTTGTTAATCCCGTGAATCTTCCCCAATTGCATTGGCGGAGCTGGAATATACCATATGCAACTAAACTGCCAAAGTACTTGATCCCCGTTATACCACTCTACTGTCTGGAAATTGATAATGGGTGTGTTAATGCACCACAGGTGTAAGTGAATGTGAGTAGATGAGGGAATAACAGCCGTAATTTTCGGTCTCTAATAGGGCATCCCGATGAATTTCACAATTAATAACATAGTTAAATTCTAACACGGTTCAAGTAAGATATACAAAGTAATTACATGTCATGAATATTAGAATAACTTACCCCTTCCCTGACATGTTGTTCAATCATCAGATGGTATATCGAAATAGTATATGACCTCCCTATACCCGGATTGGTACTCTATCTACAAAAACAAATAACATGTTAGAATAGTATCATTAGAAAAAAATATGTTAATTAATTGCTATAACGGGTAAAATTTTGTCACTTTTTCACTAGTGGAAATACATATGCTTGGTGAATAATTGATGCCAAGAATGACATTCGGTAAAGAGCCCAAGACTATAGCAATATAAGGTATCTGCCTATGTCCACGGTAGAAGGCTTTGCCGTCCGACAAAGCTCACGATACAACATAACCAGTATTGCGGAACCCCAACTATATGAGCAGATATTCTGCAAATCAGTTAATAGGGGTAAATACATCAAATGAACCTTGTTGTTGTTTGCATCCGGCATGAGTACACCACCTATAATATGCATAATATGCGTCCGAGCCGCACACATTACCTTCCGCTCAGTGGCATTAATTGATAAATGCTCAAAATTGGCTTCTAGCCATGAAAATCTCAAACCCATAAATTTCGACTCAGCATCACCGAGCGAGACTCCTAGTAGGTTATAACAAATGGAGACCGGCTCAGAGATCGTACTTACGCCCGTTACTGCACTCCCGTCAATTTGGAGCCCAAGTTGCAGTGTAACATCCTCCAGAATGACAGTACACTCCCTACACGGCAAATGAAAAGTGTGGGTATCCGGGCGCCAACGCTTGACCAAAGTGGATATTAAGTCGTACTAGAAATCAAACATCCGGATCAATGCTTCTGACCTGAATCCGGCTATCTCTAAGTATGACATCAGTCGTTCATCTAGGGGATATCCTAAACCATTCACCTGACCCCTCAATGAGCAGTACGGGCCCTGACACTATTAAATTACATAAAATAGTTATTGTAACATAATTTAATTTCGTAAATGACATTGAACTTTTTATAAGGGAACCCGTAAATAAAAAATAACAATATATTACCATCTTATTAAATGTGTTTTATATGTGATCAAATAACCTATTTTGATACCTGCAATTTTAAAATAAATTTTGATAATTAATTTCTAAGTTTGATCCATTTTAAATATTTATCAAAATACCTAAATGTGATACAATAAATTTTACAATAAATACAGTACAAAAATTTCATTACAAAAATATCAAACAGTTTTGTCCACATTATATTTTTTGTTATACTATTGTAGTATATAACTAACAAAATAAAATTATCTCATAAATTCCAACTCAATGGTTCCATCATTTTCCTACATAAAAAACAAAAAATTTATGTTAAAATAATAAAAATAACATGCCAATAAAAAAAATAACAAAAACATAACATAAACTATCTCAACATAATAAACCTAATAAATACAAATATTGTTATTATTATTTTATTTGAAATAAACATAATAAATCTAAAACACACATGACAAATAAATTACATAAAAAGCAAAACATAGAGGATTCTACATAAATATGAATGTTGTAATTTAAATATAATAAAAAAACATAAAAAAAGTTACGAATGAAAATATAAAATAGAAACAAACCTTATAATACCTCTTTTTAACGAAATAATACCTTACAAAAATTAAAATAAATTCTGAAATAAATAAAAAACAACAAAAAAATTTAACATTTATAACAAAAAAAATACTAAATTAAAAAATACCTTTTATGATTTTTTTTATACATCAAATCCTTATAACCCCCAATATAAGCTCTTAATTTTTTTTCAAACCCTAAACACAACCTCTTTTTCCTTCCCTTTCCTTCTTTTCTATTTTTTTCATTCTCCTTCTCCTTTCTTTACCTATTCTGCTTCTCTTTTTTTTTCTTTTTTTTTCCCTTCACTCCCTTCCTGTTCTCTTCTTCTTCTCTTCTTCTAAACTGTATTTTTTCATTCAGATCAAAATGGCATTAGGGACCATTATAAGGTCCCAAAACACAAGTCATGAGACCGATGATGGTCCCGTCCCATCACTGCCACCGTTGCAGGCCACTGCAATTCACATGATTAGTGCCGCCTGTGAGGTTGGCTTCACCAGCCTAGTGCCGCCTACCTATTGGGCTTCACTTAGGTGCTGTCACCTGCGATGCCGCCTATAGTTTGGCTTCATCTGTGGTGCGGTGATCTCAGTGTCAGGGGGTTGGGTTTTGGTGGTATACGAGTCGTATTTGACCCATATTTCTTTGGCAGTTTATTATTATTTTTATTTCAAGTCTCAAAAATTTAGGGTGGTGCCGCCTATACACCACCCTCCACTTGCATGAGTATACCATTTTGGTACATAATTCCACTAATATACCATTTTGGTACATTATTTTTTTTATAATATTCAAGTAAAAAACCCCTATGAGTAATTAGATAGTTGGCTAGCCAACAAATTTGAAGCAATTAGCACTTTAAAAGACAAATTGATTGAATTGACAAATGTGGTGGTACATAGCATCCTAGTGCATATTTTAGCTATGATGATGATGGTAGATAGAATGAAATATTAATAATTAATATGGTGTAAATTTTAAATTAAATTATAGAAAAATTTGTATACATTTTAGTTTTTCCATTTTTTAAAATTTGAAAAATTTATTTTATTTTAAATGATAGCAATTAAATTTATTAGATTGAATTCTGCTATTAATTTTGTACTATGTTTAAGTTGTGGGTTTAATTATTATTCTCTAATTTGATCATTTTTTTTGTTTGAACTTTTGAATTTAGAAATTTCTATATCGAATCATCCATTGCACTAGCTAATAGATCCATTAACTAAAATGGCATGGTTTTTTTTGTGAGCATTATGAGGAAATCGTAAGATAGTATGTTAGTTGCATAAGATTTCAAAAGTAACAAAACTTAACTTAATGAATTTAATGATTATTGTTTGAATCAAAATTGAAATTTCAAAATTTAAAAAACATAAGAATTAAAATTGATCAAAGTATAAGGATTAAATTTATAATTTACACAATAAGTAATAGCAAAATTTAACCCATGCCAACTACCAGAACATTTATAACTAGGATGAATTTACTTTCTTGCAGAGCCTCTTAAGAGTTTATTGTAAAATCTTTTATTCTTCTCATTTCATTGTATTTAGCACTTAAACTTGGACTTGTGTGCACACGCACACACACATTAGAGGTTAATCACTTGTTTGCTTCTTTTCTTTTTGTATTTATAGGGAATACTTAAAGAAAACTTTAAGGGAATTGAAAGGATTTCTAATTAAGCCACAAAAGCTAAAAGGTTTTAGTTTACCCATAAAAACTAGGGGGGGAGGTTCTAACTTAGCTTTCAAAAGTTAGAGATTGTAATAATTATACTTTATCCTTAAAAGGTATCAACTCAATTGAGTGAATTAGAAATCTTTGGTTAAGGTATACCTATGTAGTGGAGGTAGATAATTGGGGTAAAATCACTATAAATAGAATTGTCAAAACATTTCTTTTCTTTTCTTTTAAAAAATGTTTTTTTAAATCCCAATTTATCCCCTTTTAGTATTTTCGGGCCTAACAACTTCAAATGAAGTGAGTTTTTTTAAAATAGTGGAGGGCGATAAGGGGAAAGTGTTTTGTTTTTCTTGAATGCGAGTATATAGCAATTCGAGTAATTGTTTTTAACATTTTATTTGAAATATGAAATTAGCATTTTACCATTATATGTATAACTATTAAAAATGAGTTTGTGGTCTGCATTTAGACTTGTTGGAGGGACAGGTTGGATCAAATTTAGGTTGGGCGCGTATAAGGCATGAATACATTTTGTGCCTACCTAGGCTTAACCTAAAATACGAGCAAAATTTTATGATTAAGCCCAATATTAAAATCAAACAAGTACTTGGGCTGAGCCAGGCTTGAGTTTGAAATTCTATCAAATATAAAAAGCCCATTTTCAATATAGGTCAAATCTAAAATATGGACAATTTTACTAGAAGTGAAATAAAGTCCTAAATATTATATAAAGTTTTATTTGGGATAGACCAAGCTTGAGCTTGTAATTCTTTACCCAAGGCTCAACCCATATTGAAAGCAAGCTTTTTATTTTGTCCAAGACCACTTTTTGGGCATTACATTTTTGTCCAAATTCTCTCACCTTTTAAACGAACCTTCGAGCTTGGATAGATAACCATGCCCATGAATAGGTCTATCTACATCATATGACCCGATTGCACTGTTAATTAAGTTTGCTTTGTGATTTTATGGTGGTTAATGCTAATAGGAAGACATTGATCATCTAAGTTGTTTTGGTACAACTTTAACAATGAGAAGGGATAGGGATGCCTATATCCAACTTTCATTGAGTTGGTTATGGTTTTTACGATTGCACATTTATTGTGGAGAGACAGAATGTGCAATCAATAGAGTGTGATGGATTTAGCAATATTCATCTTGTCCTACCTTACTTCATTGTTATTCCTCACCGTAAAAGATTTAGAGGCTTAAGAATAACTTAAGAATCTTAAAAAAGTCTTGTGGTTAACAAACTAGTTTGCGCAACTAAACTTAAAAAATATCAACAAATACAGAGTACAAATTTCAATATCAATAATTATTTTCTCAATTTTGAAGTGGTGTCAAAGTGGTCATGTGTTAATAAAATCTGGTTAATAAAATCGAATTATTTTCCTTATTTCTAGGCAAATAGTTGATGCACATCAAAGATTTAGTGGTTGAAAATTATGGATTTATTTTATTTAGATTTTTCTCTAGTTCTTAGTGTCTCTTTTTAGTTTTTTTCTATTATGTAAAAGCTTATATAAATAGGCTCTTAGATTATGAATCTATGTACTCATCACTTAGTTTTCCTTTTTCTTATTATCTTCATCTTGTTGTTATCTCTTTCAGTAAATTAAAATCCTGGATAGTGCAAATTCGGATATTTGTTGATACTGAAGTTGTTTTTTTTTTGTAGATTGCAATGTTGAAAATTTGAATAATTTTCAAATTTAGATATTCTCATTACTAGTTGCTATGATTTAGAACAAACTAGTTTGTATTCCCGTGTAATGTACAGATCGATTGTGTATATTAAATTTATAATATTTTTATAATATTAGTTTTTGTTAGAATTTTTAATGATTTAGAAAAAATAATTAATAATTTGAATAAGTAATGTAATTACAAAATATTTTAAAATATTTAATTAATATAAAAATCAATTATATATTTTTTAATTTTAAAATATTTAATATTAAAATAATACAAAAATTCACCATGATTTTGAATTTTAATATTAATATATCAATATATTATAATTTAAATAAATATTATTAATATTTTTTATAGGTTATTTATGTTGGATCTGACACACTAAGTATATTATATTCATTTGTACATTTATAATTTTTTCGAATAGATTAATTAATAAAATTATTCATGAATTACATAAATACCCTTTTTATATTGTCCTCACATAGTTTTTTGCATTTAAAGCAAAATAGAAACAAATATTAGCTCAATGGTTGTCAATGTTTAATTAATACTAAGCAGTACCATGTGGTCGAATCGTAATACGGAAAAATAGGTTATATTAATAGATGAACCTAAATATTTTCTTAATTTAATCGAAAATGAGCAAATAAATTGAAAGACTATATGACGTCTATCAAGTCTAATTGGGGAGATGCTTTATCTTAGGTATCAGAGTGGATGACTCCCAAAAGATAAATACATAAATGTGACTAACTAGACTAACATCACATCAGACTGGACCTAAGAAAAACAGATCCTGAATCTATTTTTATAATTATTCTTTTGTGACGTTTACAATATGACATAGCTTAATTTTGAGTGGGTGATTGACTATGTATGTGTGAATCGTATACTTTGATGTAAGTAAAAGTTTGAGTTCAAATAGATAAGGAACTAAAAGCTGGTACGTCAAGTATATAACTTCTATAGTATGTAGCATCATTCACAACAGTGAATTCATAACCCAAGACATAGGTAAATGATATACTCTCATTGATATTACATGATAGATGAAAAGAAAACGTGACCACAAGTCATTTGTCTTTGTGTTGAATGACTTAATTACTATTTAATAGTGGTTGACTTTATGAAGGAAGATGTAATGGTTACCATAAGTTAAATAGGATTGTATTAGGAGAACAGATTTATCCCTAAGAGATTAAGGATATCCTATGAGAGTAACAAACTTATGACAAGGTCATTGGACGAGCACTAATCGAGTAGCTTTCGTAATGATATGTAATTAGAAAGAGCTCAGTCACGATACTATAGTGTAATGACTTCGTGAATAAATGAGTTTATAATTAATAGACGAAAAAGTGGAACTTAATTATAAATAATTTAAGTCCTAATCACATATATTCAATCGGTCTCTCCATTAGCTTGTTGAAACTAGAAGTGAATTGTATATTAAATCAAATAAACAGAAATGGATAAAAATGATAAAGTTCGAGGAATGAGTAACATTCGAAAATGAATGTGGTTTTCTCATTAAGTATGGAAATGACTTGAGAATTAGTTTTGTAATACCCCAAAATTCTCTTATATTTATTTATGTGTTTTTATGACACAAATTATCTGTCTGCTTTGGTGGTTATGTGTTCTGGGAGTGTCTGAGAAGTCTTGGGTTCAAGCCTTGTCTTGAGCTAAATCTTTGTTTTAATTAAATAAAGCCTTGTTTTTTTTTCAGTAGGCTTATATTTAAAAGTTGGTAAAAATAAGTCAAAATGGGCCTGCTGGTTTGGTGGTTAAGTGGAGGGAAAATGAGCAAGAGGTCTGGAGTTCGAGTACGTGTGCAATCATGGGATTTATTTTTACTGCTTGTGTAACACCCCCTTACCCGAGACCATTCCCAGAGTCGAGCACGAGGGGTTATCTGACTTAACTTACTAGTTCGGAACACAAAAATTTGCTTTTAAAATTAATTTCACTATTCCCAACAAAATTGTCCACCTGCACGACAGTCACTAATTTAATTATAACTCGAGTTAGAAAACTCAAAATTTAGATTCGTAAATTTTATCTGAAACTAGACTCATATACCTTCTTACCATAAAATTTCCAGAATTTTTAGCTTAGCCAATTAGTACAGTTTATTCGTTAAATTCTCTCATGTTTCACTGCTCGACAGTTCTGAACTCTTGTCACTAAAAATCAATTATCTCATTGTTTATCATTTGATTCTTTTGAAAATAGACATACTAAGGAATCTATAAATATAAATTATAACCCATAATTATTTCTGTACAATTTTTAATGAATTTCTAAAGTCAGAACAGAGGACTTCAAAATTCATTCTGACCCTGTCTCACTAAAATTCAAATATCTCAAAATATAAAATTTCTTTGCCTACACCGTTTCTTTCATGTAAAAATAGACTTGATAAGCTTTAATTCTATATATTATTCACTCTCTAATTCCATTTTTACTATTTTGGTGATTTTTAAAAATCATGTCACTGCTGCTGTTCAAAAACTGCTTCCTTGTATTAGCTACCATTTGAACATATATAACACCAAAATATGTTCTTTACTAACCATTTCAATAGCTAATATTTAGCCATATCATATGAACATACTCAAAAGAATAAGTCTCTATAAATGCCATAACTTTAAACGTTTTGAAATCACATAATACCGAGATGTATGTTGATAGTGTGATACGAAGCTCTGACGATCCCCAATTCGATTAAGCTCAAAACACTATAAAACAAAGGAAAGGAAGAAATGAGTAAGCTACTAATAGCTTAGTAAGTTACATGTAAACAATAAGCACTCATTTAATAATTAACATTTTTCAACATATAACTAATCAATACATTTCTTAGCAATTTCAATCACTTATATATGCACAATCTTACCAAATTCACTTGCATATACATTTACACACTTAACCTTGATCACATATGCTCATTCTTTCAAATGTACTTGCATACACACCTCATTTCATATTCACTTTAACTCATTATTAATCCCGTTGAACACTCAGAATATACACGGATACATAGAGAATTAGCACATAAGTGCCACACTGATATGTAGCCGTAACTACCACTGTAATGTAGCCGAAGCTACCACTGATCAATAACACTGGAAATGTCCATGGGCCTGCTCATACAAGCTGTCAGGTATCTGCAACACATGCTAGATCACCTAGCACCCAGGACTCACTGTAACATTGTAACACTGGTCTCTAGTGACATGTCACTTGTATCCACTTCTATTCCTAAGTTCAACCGAGAATTTACACTTAACACTTTATCACTATTAATTCACATATCAAATATAATTCACAATTTATAAAAATATATTGCTATTATTTACACGTAACTTACCTCGGATGCAAAACGACTATTTTCGTAAATTAGTCGATAATCTTCTCTTTTCCCCGATCACTTTCACTATTCCTTCTTTCTTGATCTATATTAACACAATTTAATATATTTTATGAACATTCCATTCAAATACAATTCATACACAATATTTTGGCAAACTTATATTTTTTCCCATAACTTTTCAAAAATTACACTTTTGCCCCAAAGCTTGTAAAATAAAATTCACTAAATTTCTTAAATTTTAAACCTTACAAAATCATATTTCATGCTCATAACAGCCCTCAATTTCACAAAATCACAACTTTATGCACACTTTACTATCTTTCACAATTTAGTCCTTTTTCAACATTTTTATTGAAATTCATCTAGTAAAACTCGTAATTAGCACTTCAATCATTCATTATCTATCATCACTCATCAAATTACAACTATATCATGAATAGGTAAATTTTTAAAACTTTAATTTCATTTAAAATAAATGGTAGAAACTTGAAATTCAAGCTTCAATAAGTATAAAAATACGAAAATAATTAAAAAATAGGGCAGGAAATCACTTACAATTGAGCTTAGAAAAATCAAGAACCCTAGCTATGGTGACATGAAATTTTTGGCAGCAAGGGTCTAATTTGAAGAAGATGAACACTTGTTTTCATCTTATTTTGTCTTTTATTCAATTTTGACAAAAATGCCCTTGACCCACTTACTTAGATATTTTTCTAGAATTACCCTTATGTGTCCATAACACTAATTTATGGTCTATTTTCCACATAAACACTTCCAATTTCATGCAATAATTCAATTAAGTCCTTTAATCACTAATTAGACACACTTTGCATTTTTCTCAATTTAGTCTTAAAAATTCAATTAGGCACTAAATCATTAAAATTTCCTATCCATATTTTCACACAATATTTCAATCAATCGGTAATTAATAAAAATTTATAAAATTAAACTATTTCATTTTGAATTTATGGTTACGTAACCACTGTTCCGATTAGGCCCTATTTCGGGCTATCACAGCTTGTGCTGTGTGGGTGTTGTAGTTTGACTGAAATTCTGTTGGGTTGGAGTGGGATTTGAATTCGGTTGTTGAGGAGATTAGGGTGGATAGTTTGGGGGAAATTGAGGGTTAGTAGGAGTGTGTTGGGCGGTTTTTAGTAGGGAAGTTAGGGACATGGGAGAAAGTTAAGTGATTGGAAGGAGTTTATCAAAAATATGATTGTTACCTCTATTCTTTTTTTCCACAATTTCGACACCCTCTCCCTAATTCCTCAAGTTTTCTGACGGCTACTCCTTTCCCCTCTCTGCCGAAACTTTTTCTTATGCTTCCCTCATAATTCTTTTTGTTGTTTCTCTTTTTGTTTGCTTCTAGCCGAAATCCTCCATTGTTACTGCTAAATTCTTCTTGGGTTTTCCCTTATTTCTCCTCTTTTGCTCTGGTGTGCGTGTCATTTTTCTTTGTTTTGTAACTTAGTTCGTTCGTTCGGTAAGTTTTTGGTTAAGCGATTCATTTCCTTTTAGTAACTCTTCTCTGATATATTGCGTTTCTACCTATTAGGGGAGGACTGAAAGGCGCGTAATCTCCTGTCAAAGCCTTAGCGTGGGGGAGTTTCGGTTCATTGATAGAAGGTATTAGCTTGTCGCTCGGAAAAGGTTTACTTTGTTTTGAGTTAAATAAATACGATTGTTATGCGATTAATCGAGTGGTTGTGGTTGAACATAGGTTTTGAGTGCTCGAGGATTGTGTGCGCATATTTCATAACCAGGTGTGTAAAGACAAATCTGAAAACAAAAATCGGCAAAAAGCTAAAAAATGTGATTGTCGACGCTACACGGGCGTGCAGCCGCTCGTGTGGTAGGCCGCGTGATCGAACATGGGCGTGTGATTGATGAGGTTGGCCATGTGCAATTCATGGGCCAGGTCGAATTGGGCCGTGTGGGCCACACGTGTGCATGGGCCCCTCACGGGTGAACCACATGGGCGTGTGGGAATATTGGGCCAGGCCGTAAGATCCAGACGGCCAAGGCCATTTTAGGCCGTGTGGGCCCACATAGGCATGCAATATGGGTCGTGGGCCCATTTTCACTGTTTGACTGCTAAGGTTGCGCGGGTCACCCAAATCAATTGTGGACCTACTGTAGGGTCGGTAAGCTTACCTAAACCCCTAATTGACTGAAATGACTATATGACTGATACGATTTTGCATGTTATTAAGCATGATGATGTCCCACTAGTTTGATATTGTATGGCCTGATTTTATGCATGATATTATGTTTTAGCATGTCATATATGTATATTACATTGCATTGGGGTGGGGTTATATTGTTCGGAAGAAGTGTACTGAAAGGCCTCGAGCCTAAATTACTAGTAGCTCAGCTGCAAACTACTGTCTAGTACCGCATTCGGTGCTACTTGGCGTGTAGAGATGGGTAGGTTGATTATATCCCTACATGGAGTGTAGGGTTGGACGGAGTTGGAGTGTAGAGGCTGGCTGGGTAGGATTTGATACTGCATATTTGTTAGTTTACTGAGTATTGATACTATAATGGGCCAAGACCCAAATGCATGACTGATTCTGTATTGTAATAGGCTAAGGCCCTAACTGAAACTGAAACTGTTACCGAAATGGGCTTAGGCCCAGACTATGATTACATACTGTCTGCTTGTTTATGTGGGGATTACACACTGAGTTTTTGTAAACTCACCCTTCTGATTCACCTGTTCAGGTAATCCCTAGACTTAGGCGGATCGGAGCGGCGAAGGATTGAGCTGTGGCCACATGACTCCTTTTTACTGTTTCATATTTAATTAGGTTTATTTTTTAAAAAAGTTTTATTTGAGGTATTTTTTTGTAATAATGGCCGCTATGAGTTTTTGTTTAAAATTTGGTAGAGATAAGGGAAGGAAAACGTTAGAAAGATGGAGAGAAAAACGACTCTCTTTTTTTCAGAAAAGGAAAAAGTGATCAAATTTTGGATATTCTCCCCCCATAATCCCCTAATTCACTCCTAAAATCGCTCCCTCACTTCCCACTGCACATCCACCACTCAGAAACCTAGTTCAGCACAACTCTTGCCAAAATTATGAGCAAAAATACAACCTTTGCCGTCCCAAAAATTCAAACCCATAACCTCCCTCACACCAACACTCCACTTATCCACCAGACCAGCAGACCCATTCTGTTAATTATTTGTCAACTTTTACTGAAAACCCTACTGACTAAAGATAGATACCAAAATTTGCCGAAGTCTTGGCTTGAACTTGGGACCTCCCAAACACTCCCAAAATACATAACCATAAAGCTGACAGATGTTTGTGCCACACATTCACAATACCCAAAATTAAAATTTTAGGGTGTTACATGAACATATCATTATTTAGCAAAATGATGAGAATCACAAAAAATGAAGGATGAAATACAACGAATGGATAGTAGATTTAAACCAAATTATCAATTTTTGACAAAAAGACCAATAGTAATCAACTCGTGGCTTAACTCTCTTATTTTGTCCCCGATAGAATTGTCAAGCTGTCGAAACCTTTTTTTTTTTGAAATTGACTTTTTATTTTGAAAACGAAGATGGGAGTCACCACCAATCACTTTTGAGAGGCATGATCGGGTCACCTCGTAATTTGATCATTTTAATAAGAGGTTTGATATATTAAAACGAGGTTTTTCTGTCTACAAAAATTAGAAAATGGGTTCGGCAGTCGATTACGCACGAGGAAAGATTAGCACCCTCATAACGCCCAAAATTGGTACCTAGTTGATTAATTAATATCTTAGTGTCGAAAGTTGAAAACTCGAAAAGAGTTTAAAAATAAGATCCTTCTTTGTATCGATGTATTTTTTAGTTAAATCTCTTGAACAAATTAAAACGTGTAAAAGGACATATTATCTCGAAGTAACGAAAAGGCCGTATCCTGTAAGTTAGGATATGACATCTCGAATCCTCAAAAATAAGCTTACCCTTTATTTAATTACTATTTAAATCACATGTGTTTTAACTTTAAAAGGGATGTCCGGTTATCTAGGTTCAATGAGAAAGTTAAACCCCGTAAGTTAGGGCATGACTTCTCGAATCATCAAATACGGAACCTTGTCTTGTTTTCTTTTTTAAAACTTCCTTTTTTGAATAATAACAATGTAATATTTAAAACGATGGGCATTTATCTTATTTAAGATATAGTGTAAAGACAACTAATTATATCTAAATATAAGGCATGATGTAGTGATGGTGAATCAATATAAAATGACTATATGGATAGAATATTGAAATGATACAAATATAAATAAATAAGGGTATAATTTAATAATAATAATATAATTTAAATAAAAAAAGAGACTTAAAATAAAATAAATGTAAAAAATACACGATAGACAAGACACGACTTAAAAGTACCCAAAAAATAATAAAAAGAAAAATGAAATAAAATGGTAATGAGATAATAATGACAATATAATGATATGTACAAATATGACTAATATGGATTTAAAAAATGGAAAAAAAAAACAAGATAATAATAATAAATAGGTAAATAAACAAATAATAATAATAAAATCCATGAAAAAGGCTGACATTGAATAAATAAAGGATTTAATTGAAATCTAAATGAAACTCGGGGTATAAGTTGAAAATAATAAAAATAGG
Organism: Gossypium hirsutum; assembly: GCF_007990345.1. NCBI lineage: Eukaryota > Viridiplantae > Streptophyta > Magnoliopsida > Malvales > Malvaceae > Gossypium > Gossypium hirsutum. The sequence continues at coordinate 5,916,955 of NC_053449.1, read as the reverse complement.
CTAATAAGGACTACAAAGTAATGCGCTAAAAAGAACAGGGATTGAAAAAGGGAAATATCCATTGTCCTTATGCGTGCCTTTTCTCGGATGGACCAAAATAAAATAAAAATGAAATTATACGGCAAAGTTTAGAAATATATAAAAATAGATAGGACTAGATTGAAAAATAAATATAAGGTCGAAGGATCGAATCTGTAAATAACCCATTAGACGTGAAAACACGCGGATCCTGGCTGCTTTCGGGTCGGATCTCAGAGGTCAAGTGAAACAGCGTCGTTTCAATCGTTCAACTTTTAAAACGGTCTAAGGACCAAAATGAAACAAAAGTAAAAATAGGTGACAAAATCAAAAAAATAAAATAATAAAAAGGATAGGCCCAGATTGAAGAGAGCCACAAAAGCGGAAGGACTAAAGGTGCAAATAGCCCCTTTGTCCAAAAACACGTAGATCGTAAGGGTCTTGGGTCGGATCTCGGGTCCAATGTCAAAACGATGCCGTTTTGGGGCTATTGAAGCCAACACTAAAACGAGGTCATTTAGCAAGTCTATTTAAACCTTTTTTAAAATCATTTTAGCCTAATTCTAAAAAAAATTCTAAAACTTTCTCTCCTCTCTCTGAAACACGTCCCTATTCCGGCCTAAGGGTCTAGCGAGCCCATAATGGCCACTGATCGCTGGCGACGGGCTCCACCGTTCCCGGTGGCCAAAAAATACCAAAAACACCCCTTTTGTCCCGCTTTAAGCCTAGGTTTAAGATCTAGAAGGAAAATGCCTAAAAATAGAAAAAGAATGGAAAAGATTTGGCCTTTACCCTTCTCTGCCGATTTTGACACCGGAGAAGGTTTCTGACAAAGAGTATGCGAAGCGACTTAGGTGAGTTTCTCCAAATTACATTGATGGTTGTTGTGGCTTTTATAGCCAGTTTTATAATATTTTCTTTTTCTTTTTCTGCCATATACTGTCTGTTTCCTATTTCTTGTGTTGTTTCTATCCCTTTTTTGCTTTGTTTGCAGGTGTAGGGGAGGTCAACGGAGGCGAGAAAGGCGGTCCTCTTACTTTTTTGGTAAAATAGCGACAGTAAAGGTGTCAGGCCTCAGGACAAGGCACGGGCAGCTTGTTCGATGAGGAGCGACGTAGGGCTCTAGGGTTTTTTTGCTTCTGCTAAAACTATTTAGGCTGTGGGCCTGTTAATTGGGCTTAGGGTTTTTTTTACTTTGGGCTTGTAATAATTTTTCTTTTAGGTTTGTAATAATTATTTTTTTATTTTATTTCTTGGTTTATTTTTTTATGGTCCCGGGAAAAAATGGCCTATTACAACATGTATTCATGTAAAATATGGGAAGTGATTTATATTTGATACATAAATACATGGCTAACATGATTGTGGATTATGTGTTAGGCGTTGGGCCAAATGGAGTTAATTTATGTCTTAATTGTGGATGAATGGTAAGTTATATTTGAGTTATACAAACTTACTAAGCTTAATTTCTTAGTCTGTTTTATTTTCCGTGTTTTATAGTGATTCGGAAGCTCGTTCAGATTGGAAGTTGTTGGAGATTGCATCACACTATCAAACACTTATTTTGGTACTTTTGGTTATATATTTTGGTTAAATGGCATGTATAGGTGTTTTGGCTAATGTAGCCTATATGTCTTGTTGTGTTTTGGCCATCTGAATTGGCTTGTATGATGGTCATATATTTTGATATGTAAATATGTGCAAATGGCCTTATTATTGTGGTGTATGGTCGCCATATGAATGCCTAGTTTGTGAATTAGTATTTTGAATACTAAATAGTTGAAATTGATATGTGGTATGCATGTTAAGTTTTAGGCACAATGTCTCATATATGCGTTTGACCATTTAGGTAGATTTTTGAAAGTGTATTTGGTATGTTTTAAAGTAACATATTAAGGTGCCTATTAGTATCAAGGTTTTGTGTGATATTATAAGATGTTATAAGCTTTATATTGGTTGGTTTTGGAAGTCTAAATATGCCATGGTTATATGCAAATTGTTGTGATTAGGTTGGTACTAAGTTGGGTGAGAAATATGGCTTGGAAAATGGCCTATTTTTGTCCACACGGGCGTGTGCCTCAGCCGTGTGTGACACACGGCCAGGTGACACGGCCGTGTGTCCCCTAATACTTCTTAAAAATCAAGTCAGTAGCTTCACACGGCCTAGCACACGGGCGTATGGCTTGGCCGTGTGGCTCAAGTCAGTATAACCTCCAGTTTTCACACGACCTAGCACACGGCCTGGCCCACGGGCGTGTGAGGCCATTTCAAAGGGCACACGGGAGTGTGGTTGGTCGTGTGACCCAAGTCAGTGAGTTACACGGGGTCGGACACGGGTTGGGACATGGCCATGTGCCCCCATTTTGAATGGCCACACGGGCATGTGTCCCCTGCACTTTGAAAATTTTCAATATTTTTCTAAAAATTTCTTGAGTACTCAGTTTAGTCCCAAACCACTTTTAATGTCTATTTGGGGTATCGAGGGCTCATATTAGGGACGACATGAATGAATTTGAATGGTTTTTAATTTGAATGAGATATGAATTTAATTTGTATGATTGTTTTATCTATAAGGCTGGTAATGCTCCATAACCTTACTCCGGCGTCAGATTTAGAGGTGTTACAGGATTTATCCTTTTGAGATTAAGGATATCCTATTAGAGTAACACACTTATGACAAGGTTATTGGACGACCACTAATCGAGTAGCTTTCATAATGGTATGTAATTAGGGAGAGCTCAGTCACGATACTATAGTGTAATGACTTTGTGACTAAATGAGTTTATAATTAATAGATGAAAAGTTGAAACTTAATTATAAATCATTTGAGCCCTAATCACATATATCCAATCGGTCTCTCCATTAACTTCTTGAAACCAGAAGTGAATTGCATGTTAAATCAAATAAACAGAAATGGATAAAAATGATAAAGTTAGAGGAATGAGTAACATTCGAAAATGACTTGAGAATTAGTTTATAATTTTTCAAATTATTAATAATTAATTAATTAATTGAAGTTTGAAAATGAATTTAATTAATTGGTAAAGTTGTCATGATTTTAACGAAATTATAATTGGGTTTAAAAAATTAATTAATTAAAATTAATTCAGAAAATAATATTTATTTTGGGAAATAGAAAAAATATGTACTAAGTTGAATAAATTATAAAGTGTTAGGTTAAAAGTCTAAGAAGCACATATAATTGGATCCAGTACATGAGAGGTTAATTCTATTTATATGGAATACAAGGGGACGACAAACCCCTAGTGTTTTTACCTAGTGTTTTTTTATTAAATTAATATTATTTGGCTTCTATTAGTTCAACCAATATCCTTCCAACTCTCACTATAAAGAGATGATATTGGTGGGTTTTAAATCACACCTTAGGAAAAAGAGTAACACAAGTTTCTCATAAGTTTCCAAGATTGCTATTCTAGTAGGGAATTTCAATTCTATTTGAGAGAAAGTTTTACTTTTCCAGTGAAAGTAAAGAAAATAATTTTTAGTTATGTGTTAATTTATGACCATAAATATCACAAACCGTCTTAGTTTTCAAGATTTTATTCTATGCAAGAAAACTGTTTTCAAATCGGATTTTTTCCAACACAAAGACCATATATTTACAATTATTGGGTAATTTGCGAAAGTGGAGGACAATGGTGCTAGACTAGACTAGAACACTCAAATTGAGATAGTGTTCAAAAGTTTGTCTAAGGATTTCAGCTGTAACACCCCTACTCGACTGATCATCGGATTTGATCTACAAGATGTCACATTCATTTTCGGGAGCAACTACAAACATTTAACATTCAATTTACAGCTTAATGCATGCAAACATAACATTTTCAAACCATTACCATGATTTATAATCTTTCCCAAGTCTCATACGAGCCTTTGTATGCTTGAAAGTTAGCTCGAAATCAAACAAGGATCAATTTGCAACATTTTCAAAATTTCAGGCAACGTTGCAATGTGAAATGGTTCCTTGCCACGACATGTCATATTGACTTGCCTTATTGTGTTGACAAGGTTCCTCATCAGACCATGGCCTAAAATCCAGAGCTCGTCACGACAACCATCGCCCAATGTTGCGATGTAAACCTTTTTTTTGGTACATTTTGGTATATTTTTCAATCCAACCATTTAAACTTATATTTGGTATAAATTTTTACTACATTTCCTGTATAAAACCAGTCTAAAAACATACCAAAACATCCTAATTAACCATTTCAAACCAATATGCCACAATTTGGCACCAAAACATACCAATTCAACCTATTCAAACTCACTTTATATTAACATACTTTTAAACCATTCCATATCATCATTTTTCCAAACCATTTCATGCTCAAGTATGCAATTATAAATACCATTCTCACTACACAACATATTACTAAACTTACATAAACAAATTGACATTAACTTTCACAAGATCAAGCATTAACCAAAGTTCAACGAACTACCATTTTAAGTGAACATAATAAAACATATGTGCATGCCACATAATCGAGCTAAAAAAATCAAAAGACTACCAAGTCAATAATAAGAGAGTGTGAGCCTCTAGACAATCCGCTTGACAAGTTTCGCAACTTGGAAATCTATAGGGAAAGGGAAAACGACGAGGTAAGCATATTAGAAGCTTAGAAAGTTTATAGGTATTAAAAAACAACTTACCTCGGTTTGCAATTTAATATAATAAGCTACTAGCTTTTTGGTGGATTTGGTGCCCTAAGTGTAGTATTTTCGTCTAAGTACACTTGTATTTTTTTAATAAATTATTTAATAAAATAAATTCATTGATTACATTAATATACTTTGTATAATTGTCCTCACATGGTTTTTGCACATAAAGCAAAATGGAAGCAAATGTTGCTCATTGGTTGTCTAAATGTTTAACTAATACTAAGTGGTATTACATGGTCTGATCATAGTACGAAAGGACATCTTGTATTAGTAAACGAACCTAAACATGTCCTTAGTTTAATAAAAAAAATAAGCAAACCAAATTAAAGACTAATATGTCGTCTATCAAGTCTAATTGGGGAGATGCCTTGTCTTAGGCATCGGAGCAGATGACTCCCAAAAGATAGACATAGATGTGAATGATTGGACTGACAGTACATCGGACAGGACCCAAGAAGAATAGATTCTGAATCCATTTATGGATTTATTCACTTGTGATGTTCATAGTGTGGCATACCTAAATCTTGAGTGGATGGCGAACTATGTATGCGTGACTCATACACTTTAATGTAAGTAAAAGCCTATGTTCAAATAAATAAAGAATTGAAAGCTAGTGCGTTGAGTGTACGACTTCTATAGTATGTAGCGGCATTCACAACAATGGAATTCATAGTCCAAAACATGGGTAAATGATATCCTCTCATTGGCATTACATGGTTGGTGAAATGTAAACGTGGTCATGGATCGTCCATATTTGTGATGGATGGCTTGATCACTATTTGATAGTGATTGACTTTTGATGAAGAAATATGTAATGGTTACCATGAGATAAAATAGGATCATATTGGGAGAACAGATATCATTCCAAAAAGGTCAAAGATATCCTATGAGGGTAACACACTTATGGTAAGGTCATTAGATGAGCACTAAGTAGTTGTTTTCACAATGGTATGTCATTGGGGAGAGCTCAGTTATGATACTATAGTGGAATGACTTCGCGACTAAATGAGTTTATAATTAATAGGTGAAAAGCTAGAACTTACTTATAAATCATTTAAGTCTCAATCACATATGTCCAATTGGTCCATCCGCTAACTCGTTGAAATCAAAAGTGAATTCTGTGTTTGAATAGAAATGAATGGAATGAATAGAAAAAGAGAAATGGAAAACATTTATGAATGATTATAGTTTTCTCTGAAATGAAATCATGTGGAAATGAATGTAGGTTTCCAAAAATGAAAATGAAAATGAAAATAGAAATGATCCATTTGCAATCCTATATGGATTACTTACAAAATGATCGGTCATAGTGAAAATGAAAATAAATCATTCCGTCATAGTGAACATGTTAAGTTGTGAAATATTGAACATATTTTCTCAAAATTTTACTAAGGGCAAATTCGTCAAAATTTTACCAGGGGTAAAATCGCCAAAAATTTGTTCAGGTAAAAATAGGGATGAGAAAATTGTCTTATATATAAATTTTAAAGCTTATTTTGGAAAAATAGAAACACTGAATCGGGTTGGATCACATTACAAAGTACTGGGTTAAAAATGCCCAGGAAGTACTCGTAATTGGACCCGATGTGAGAGGGACCCA